>NW_024609846.1:31194268-31358519 GCF_016920785.2 Ixodes scapularis | reverse complement strand
CAGGGTATAGTTCGGAATCCGGCCCGGAATCCGCCTTCAAAACGGGGACCCTCCCTAATGAGGGGGAGAGGGAGTGAGTCTCACGCTGATTGCAGCGATAACGTGGGGAGCTTTTGGTGGGTGGGGTGGTCCGCTCCGTATGCTAAGAAGGGTGCTGTCATTATGGTAGAGAGGAAGGGGGAACGGACGGGTCTCGGGAATGTGTGGAAGGGTTGGGGGGGACAGGTGGGGTGGGAGTGATACGACCTCGGGCGACCTCGTCAAGCGCTGTTAGCGGCCGAAAAGTAAACTTCAAGGCGTCTTGGCTTGACTACGCCAAATGGTTTAGCTCGGCTAGGAGAAAAATACATCGGCTAGAGTGACGGCGGAGAGCAGCGAGGGCGGCGGATGGCGCTTTCGACTTCTTCATGTCGGGTCGGATCTTGTTGGCTATTCGAAAGTGACGGCGCTGTTCCCACGACCGACAAACCGCGCTGTCAACGCGAACACGACATCGGCGATTGTGTGCATTTTATGCGAAAATTGTATTGTGTTAATTCCGTTCCAGTTTCACAAGTAATGTTTCTTTGTGCGTGTGTGTGTGTGGACGTGCTAAGGCTTGTGCATTAAACAACCCAGACTCCGGTTGAATGCGTATCGTCCCGTCGACCGTTTCACCCCGCGATCGCGTCGGCCGCTTTTATCATCATCCTCCGTGATCATCCGCGCGAAGCTCGCCTTGCACCGGTAGACGTGCTCAGTCGCCCACTTTGCCGATGGTGGTGACGTACAAAACCACCGATGAACGCACGTATGGTTGTCACGCAGCGCTCAGTTCCGCGCAGCCCATACATTTTACCAATGATCCAAACTCGAATACGAATACCCCAGAACCGCGCGAGACGGCAAAGCCCGCCGAGGAGCCTCTTTGCTCTCCTACTTCTGCGTGTTTTCTCGTACTATGTCGGCTTTGCGGAGTAAGAAAAACAAGGGGAAAATAAAAAAATAAAAGTGAAGGGCAACCACACGCGCGTCTCTTCGTTTTATTATTTGTGTCCCCGTCTCGGATTAATGAGTCGTTCTCCGTCTATACTCAGTTTCACCTTATGTTGTACCGCAGAGAAGGCCAGAAGCGCGAGCTCATAGCGTTGGCAGCTGCCCTTGTTGCACGAGAACTTGTACCGTCGAGCTGTGCTCTAGAGCAAGGAGCTCGCGCTTGTAGCCTTTCCTGCGGTACAACACTAGGTGAAACAGAGTATAGCCTGCGTTTTTGACACGAGTTTGTGACGTGTAAGCAACGCAACTCTTCACACTGCTTTTATTTATTTATTTTTTTCCGCTGCGGATTTTTTCAATTTTTATTTGTGCCTGGTTCTGCTACTCTTCTGCTCTCGCCTCCCCTCCCCTCCATAAAAGAAAGGCCCACACAATAACGTGTTCCAGTAGCCTGAAGCAAGTCACTCTCCTATTCTTCACCGTTGAAATATTTTAGGCTGTACAACAGTAATGTGTGCACACTGAAAAGTAACTTCTTGCTGCAATGTTTGTCGTTGAATATTGGATCACCAGCACAAATATTACTTACCGATAAGTGCCCAGGACAGCTTAAGAGACACCAGTGCACCCTTCAATGGTTCAAACCACTGCTTCATGCACCACACAGGTGACTGTGGCATAGTGACAAGCACAACCAGGGTGCTTGCTGTTTAATGTCAGAAACACTTTGGAAAATGCAGTTACCACATGACCCTGAAGTCCTAGAGAACCTTAAACCTTGGTGCCATGCAAAATAACTAAGCTAAAGAAACCGCCAAGGAAGAGTCACAACAGGTGCAACCCACAGGTTATCGTGACTCCACATACCGGGCCGGGCAGCTGTAAATCAGCGAGCAGGTGTCGTAGAGTAGCTGCCACTGCAAGCGGTGCAGTGTCTCATAAAAAGAAACGGTTGCTGGAGAAAGCTCCCATGAATGCAAAGTCTGTGGTGAGCTTGGAGTAGTGATAGTGATCCTGAAGCAAAAAGGATTCAAGCCAAGCCTGTTCCTGTGTTCCATGACGTATGGCATCCTCCCCTTACCAGAATTCCTGGCTGTTATTTTCCTTCCTTACGTGTGCGTGCCCCCATCAGCAGCAGTAGTAATAATTGCACGTTGCTTCGACAGGACGTGCTGATGTGGAGGGGCCTGGTGGCAGAGTGTGTTAGCCCACTGCAGCTCGCAGTGTGTGGAGCGAAAACTTGCACTGATCGCCCCTGCCCGTTTTGACCTGGATGAGCACTGCACCTACACATGGGCGTGCATTACTGCTATATGAATCATTTTAAAGACTTTGGGCTATCGGTTGTACCCGCACTAGTCAAATTTCTCACATAGAGCGTGACAAAGTGTCACCATGCGCTGCCAGACCGACCTTCCTTCTTCTCGACAAATAATGTCCAATTTTCTTTGTTCCTGCTAATTTGGCAGTCGAGTAAAAGAGAAAAAAAAAGAACTACTTTTGTGTGTGATGGGAAACGTATAAACCTCTCCATATACCAGGTTTACCTACAGCCACCTGAAAACATTGCACCTCTTCAAGTGTGAAAGAGGGTAGGCCTGCACGCAATCCACTACACTCTGTTTCACATTAATTTGGGAAACTGTAGAAACTGCGGCGTCTGTGCAAGCCGGAGGAGTCTGCTGTGAAATTAGCACACTTGGGAAGAACATACCCCATGTACCTAAAGACATTAGATGGTTTTAAAAAGGCATTCATACTTTCAGTCGGCTTGCAAACTCTAGCAAAAATGTTGGTTTGTACCATAGAAGTTTCAATTTCCCCTGCTTGAACTACTAGGAAAATAACTTCAAACTCACAATAGTGCTGAACGCAACTAAAACACATGGCGGAACGGTGGCCCGAGTCGGCTAGCACGTCTCAGCTCCGGGCATGTGGAGCGAAAGCTTGCGCTGCAGGACCTGGGATCGTGGGCTAAATCCCAGCACTTGCTCATTTCAATCTGGACAAGGATCATACCAGTAGGCGTTTGTGTAATCACTACTACATGATGCACGTTAAAGATCCCAGGCTTTCGGTCATACTGCCCTGGCTAAATTCCTCATCTACAGCGGCAAGCTTGGCACCATTCGAGGCAGGCCGACCTTTCGCTGTCTAAACATCCTCAACACAATGCTACTTTTTTTTTTTAACTGAAACACGTACAAAAGAAAACATGCCTATGACCTTGTACAGTAATGCGTCGAACTGTTTGTGAATGCTTGTGATACACAAATGGGCAAAAGGCAAGAACAAGAGCATGCACATTCGCACTGTGGCAGCAAATACACCACAGCAGCCTCCTTTGCCGTTGTTGCCATGGCGGATGGAAGAGCAGGGCAGCGAATGCCGATATGACTGAAAACATTGTAAAAGTTATTGCTTTGCTTTTAATAACAGTTCAAAAAAATTTAGATTAATAGCTTTTCAAAACAAAGCCACGGTAGCAGTACTTTTTGGCGCAGATGGAACAGTCTGCCGCGATGGTGAGGAAATGCTGTAGCCGTTGCCTTTTGCCAAGTTATGGAGAAACACAGCACAGATCATTCCACTCGGAGAGAAGACGCACCCATGAACCAGAGCACTCAGACGGGACTTTTCCTCGGTGCGTCGTCTGCGTCAAGAAACGAGCTGTACAAATGATTCGTTAGCATGCAACATGGTTCCAAATCTCACATTTAAGCTATTTCAGGTGCAAATTTAGAAGTGGGGGTTAGCATGCAATGCCATACTTGATGAAGAGATTAACAGGGCACAATTGTGCAACCATCTCCTGTGCAAAGGAAACAGAAAACTGAAAACAAGCACATAAACAATGTGCACAGTCAGTCTGCTCTGGCAACAAAACAAAAAAAGCTTTACACCAATTTGGATCGGAACTCATTGAACCCCCTAGATTATGCATATTCAAGGCATTTCGTCGACGAAAAACAAATCCGCCGCCTCAAACCCAGTGCTTGCTAAGCCTTCCAGAAAAAAAAACAAGGGTGCTTACATTATTGTTGATATTTGTGGCAGCGTTATACACCAACTCATGTTTACAAACAAACCGGAGCGCCCCTAGCGGACGCCACCGGCGCCGCGCATGCACGATGGAGTGTGGGCAAGAAGCTTGCCGTCGCCCATAAACAAACCATTGAAATGCGATGTTGTTGGCGTCGGTGTGAGTCCCCCTGCCCTTTTTCGCGTTCGAATCGTTGATTCTACGTCTTCCTGGCAATGTCTGACTACTTGAGCGGCCTCAACGAAATTACCGGGGCTCGTTACACCGCAAAACTTTGCGTGAATAATGCGACATGCAGCGATTCATTCCGCGCGGACGCCGCAGAATGCATGCTTAAGCCTGATTCGCATGATAAGATTTTGCTCGCAATTTTCAGTTGCAACGTCGCTGGGGCTGCAAAAGCATGAACCATAACTGAAATGGTCGACGTCAATACTGAAAATCGCAAGCACAATCAGACCAAGTGAACCAGGCATAACAAGTCAGTGACGCCCACTGGTAACAATGATCAACATCTCCTTGTACCTACTGTCTATATCGAGCCTGCTTAACAACCTTCAGACTTCAGTCTCTTGAGGCTTGCACTTCTTATCACAAGTACCAGGCCAACGTTCGGTCTACGGGCCGGTGTCGTCTAAAAGAGATGACAAGCAGAAATGTTTGAAAGAGCACACAACAGTGCGAACGATCAGGCGGCCGCTTAACCTGAAGACGCACTCAGCGTAGTCCGCAGGTGATTCGTACAACTTGACGGTTTTCTGGCGTTCATGTTCATCAAATAAATCTGATGACCACAAGTGTCCGTGAACTCAACCCAGAGTGCTTCCCGCCCAAGCAATCGTGGTCCGGCGGCGTCTGGTTTTCCCTCTCAACGGCACATATCCACGTTCTCGGACGAACCGAGCACAAGAATACTGACCTTCAAAGCTTTCTCGACTCTTTTGGTACAGGCCCAGTTGCAGAGTTCTGACGAGAGAGCAGGTTTTTGTCCGGTTCCTTTCAAAACAATGCAGGAATACACGTCTCACATGGGGTACTTTCGCCCACAGCCCCAGACCGAAAGTGCGCCCCACACGCCACCACCGCGGTGTGACGTAACAGAGCCGAGTTTGTGTATACAGAAGAGAGGGCGGGGGGACATATAAGTCACATACCTGCCTTTTAGATGTGGCACATGGGACAGAATGCTTGGTACGTTCAGAAGTAAGTTGGATGTGATCAATTATATCCGTAAATAACAATCGCACATTTGTAATTCGAGTGGATGGCCATATTTTTTGCTCCAAACAACCCACCCTGGCAGGCGCTCGACAAGTTGCAGTCGGAGAAGAGTTCATTTGTTACGTCGCTTGCTTCATATCCCACAGACCACAGGCCACGCTACTTCCAGGCTGGCGCGATTATTGGCTTTGCCACTTGGCGATGCCAGCACGTCACTACTTGGCCCTCTGAGACGCCCCAGGGCCGGCCATGACAGCCACGGCTTCGCAGTTGCGTTCAGGTGGACGCGCCAAACTTCCATGGAGCGGCACTGCTCTAGATTGGCGTTTATCTGGTGGTCTCATTGCCTATGCTCCATCCCACAAGTTGTCTGCAGCAGGTGCAAAGGCACGAGCACGTTGCTTTCAAACGTGCCATTCTTGCGCAAGTGCTCATGCAAACAAAGCTCACTGCAGTCCTATGCCCCCGTGCCCTCGCCTTCGTCTTTGCTGCGCACACCCTGCGAGACCGAGTATAGTCGACATCTATGGCTGGTATCAGCACAATTGAAAGCGCGATAAATCTTAAGCTGTCTCTAGGTTCGTATGTAAGAACAATCGTGCATTTGCGTCAAGGATCGAGGGAACCAACTATGAGTTTTGCAAAGTATGAAATCGGAACCATATTAGTCTCTCGTGCAATAGACGTAGTAGCCGGAGGCAGTGCCGCCAGTAGGTGAAATTTCTCTGGGCGTAATAATGGAATACCTATGCTAGGTGATTAACGCATGAAAGGAGCAGCAGACAACATACCGAGCCCAAAACAGCCATTCATGCGCTGCACAAACGAACAGCATCACACAAGCAGTAAGGAGGGGGCCGCTAGATGTTTAGTACAGCCCACCACAAGGTACAGCTGAAAATGGCGAAATGCCCGCACTTGGCTCGTGCCCTCTCCTTCGTTCGCCCTGCCGAATTCCGTGAAATTGCCCAGATGCACATAGACAGCACGGCAATCGGACAACATGACGCCACCCTGAAAGCCCCAAGTTGAATGATGTATAGCCATTGACAGGTGTCACCACAAAAATAAGAGTTGCAGCTGCTTGCTTTGGCTTCAATGGTACAAGCTGTGCCAACAGCTCCATCGACCTACTTTGCACAGCTAATACAACCAATGCTAGACAATGATACAATTAGATAGCCAAAGCGGTGCAAGTGACAGCACTCCTAAGCCCCATATTTATTGCTGTAGCAGACACATGGGCCATAGTCGCTTGCTGTGTTCGCTATAGTTAGTAATAGCACCCGAACGGCAGCATGGCCTTGCAGTTGTCCCATCTACGGCACAAGCTTATTGCCTTCAAGAATGCTTTGGAATCTCGTAAGCTTGGAGCATGATGGGGCCTAGAGCCTGTGCAGCCAAAGCACAACGGGAGGTGACGAGCGGGTGCTGGAGGCCTGCCTGCTTACCTACAGTGACACGGGACAGGTTTATGAACCTCCGAAAGGATGAGTTCACATGAAATTCACAACCGTTGCATTGTGGATATCGCATTATTTTTGTGTCTGCACGCAAGGGCAACATTTGAGGCGCCACGCAGAGTGCTCGCTCATTGCCCGGCAACATCAACATGACTTTTGAGGCGGTTCGCTAGCTTCCGAGCGGCAGGTCACAGCTGCTGTATTATATTGAGTGGTGCCATCTACCCGAAGTCAATGAAAGTGTTCCCTCCCCGCTTCCCACTTTGCTGTTGGCCGGCGACTGACGAGCCTGACCTTCGACGCCCAAGTCGGTTTTCTCCGGTTTCCCCAATGTGCCCTCATGGCACATCATAAATCGAGCGATCCGAAGGCGGTGTACAGCTGAGGAGCAGAACAACTGCCGGAGTTATTTGGCCGAAGTCCGAAAATCGTTTCGTGGCCCCTTTAAAGACCAGCTTTGCTACGCACAAGCAATCGAAAGGATACAAACGTTTAGATATGCCCAACTACCTCGCATAAGGGTGGGTCCAGGAGCCGCCACTGAGAGCAGAATGGTCGACATCCCGCAGGCCAGCTAGGCTTGATGTTTACAAGATCACGGCCAGTCAATCCGGTTTTGGTGGCGTGTCGTCATGTACACAATTTTGTGCTGCACACACGACTGGTTGGATTGTTTTCATCACTACAGAGCATCGCTCGTTAGAGAAATCGAATGGCTCTTCTTAGTGCTTGTACAGTCGGGGACAAGAGTCCCCAGGACGGGTGAGCTGTGACTGAAACGCATTGCTGTGCCATCTGCCGGCCGGTTGGCTGGTTTCGAGATTACACAAAAGCGCATGCGCGTCCTACTGTGCCTGCAAACATGTGTGTTTTCCCGCTGGTCTGCGGCGCGGCGCCTAACTCGGAATCAGGCGCGTGGTAGGGGCTCGAAGATAGCGCTTACTGACACGGCACCTATAAAGCAAGAAGTCACGGCAGCTCAACTGAGCGATAAACTCGACTGGTTATAAAGCAAGGTGAGCTGACATGGCGAAATGCGGCGCAATGTCGCAGGCGGTATCTCCAGTTTCGGAATGTGCAGCAGATGCTCGTCAGCCGCAAGCGCCATCTCCGAGGCAGTACCACGCGCCCAATTCCGAGTTAGGCGCCCTGCCACAAAATAGCGGGAAAACACACGTTTGCGGGCACAGTAGAACGCGCATGCGCCTTTGTGTGATCTCAAAACCAGGCGACCCGCCGGCAGATGGCAGAGCAATGCGTTTCAGTCGCAGCTCGCGCATCCTGGGGACTTTTGTACCCGGCTGTACAACTCACCGCAGGCAGGTTAACTTTACCCTGACGAAACATCCATGAAACCTATATGGCAGTTTTTTTGCATTAGCAAACCAACACACCAATCTGACTGGATTTCGCAAGCAACAAAAGTCTGGCTCCTCTACGAGATGATGATCATCCTTTTGGTGCTCACGGCTTTCAGTGGTGGATAATTGTACGCACTCAAAGATCTGTACACCTTTGATGACTCGCATGTAACGAAACTGGTCTTAAAGACTGGAGATCAGGTGGTCGTGGATATCCGTCGACTCGCAGCCACAGCTCACTGTCTTGGACATGTCACCACTCCCAAACAGACCTCCAACAACATTCTAACTCCCCTTGCAACAGTAGTGGAAACCCCAGCACAAGCACACCGGAGGAGCACTTTCAAGTACAGCACCTTCCACAGGAATACAAGGAAGGCACGCAACCAAACAAAACAACAAAGCACCTCGGTGATGGCTCGCTACCCTTCCTGGAAGAAACAGATTAGTTGCAGGCAGTATGACAGGCACGCCCGTAAGAGACCATGTTGGAATCTAGGCTTCATCACTTTGCTTATGGTGAATTCCCCTCACAGTTCTCAAGCGCTCCCAAAGCGCTCCATTTTGAGCGCACATATTCCGCTTGCAGATCTGGCTCGACTTGGTCATCTTCCGCTCATAGATCTCTGGCAGCTCCCGCTCATTGGAGCGCCTCCAACTCCACCGAACTAGATCTACAGGATTTCAGAGATCTACATGCAAGTTGACAGAGCACGCTACGTCATTTCCCCTCCCTCGGCGGTGGCTCCACCGACGGCAATCGCTGTGCACGCCTTGCCGCTTCGAGGCGGCCGAAAGGTATGCGACGGTGCCGAATGCGGAAGTCTTCCTCGTTATTTGTGACATGGGCTCCGTGGTATGTATAATTTCGTCCGGCCTGTGTTGTGTGTTATTTCTGCAGCTAAGCAGTGACAGTTGTCACTGGTCATCGGAAAGATCAGTCAGCTGAGGCGTCGGTGGGCTTGTTAATTTCAAGCAGCGGCCATTTTGAACGGCCGAGGGGAGAGCAGGGGGGGGGGGGGGGAAGGAGTCCCTCTAAAAAGGCGAGTTCATCTTCCCCTCGTCGTTCCGATGCGGGGCCCACAGAGCGGAATTTCGCCTCCCTCGCGGATTTTGGAAAGCACTCCAGATCTACGAGTGGAATTCACCATTAGTTTGAGAATCCAAAAAATAAACGAATGTGGACAAATGCAGTTTTGTTTTGCTCTTTGTATTTCCTTAAAATCCTCGTGACTAGGAATCGCAGTGAACAAACAGAAAAGAAGATAAGATTAGACGCAGGGTAATATGCAGCCTCTTATCTTCGACGATATCCGTCGTTCCGCTCTCGCTCCTCAATAGATTGCCGGCAGCTTCCCCGGAGGCGACGCTGACGCTTTCCGGACATGCGGGAAGTAAAACATTTGATCAAAGCGGGGCTCTTTGACAAGGCTGAGTCACATGTTCCTTGCAAAACGAACTTCACTTACTGACGATGTTCTCGAATGCCGACGTCAGAGCGCGCTTTCAAAGCAACAAGCGCACACCTTTCGTGGTGTTACGCGGACAGCACGAACGCGCGCTGCCCCAACAAGCAGTCTCGACAACGCAACCGTTTGTTTCGTTGTGGGATACGACAACAGATTACATAAAAGCATACCTCCGCAGGCACGATTTCAGCTACAGCTACAAATCGTGCCAGGTGCGCAGAGAAAGAAACGAACGAGAAGACGTTTCGAGCAAGAGTTATTTGAAGAAAGCGATTGTTATTTCTGCATCCTTAAATACTTCTTACTGTACTAATATAGAGATTGCCTGGAAATGCTCGAAAGTTGACCATGGAAGTGAAAGTGAACGTACCGACTCATCTCGCAGCACAAAAGTCGCCATCTTGACATTCCGATTTGGATTAGGATTGGATCGATGAATGGATGATAACGGCTGGTGACCAGTGTTGCCGAGATGCTCGCTTTTTTTCTTTTTTTTTTTTTTTTTTTCTGATTGCAATCCAATTTAACATTTTTTTCAAGATTTTCTAGATTCCGCCGGGGAGATTTCTTAACTTACTGGTAGCCTTTTTAAAACGTGTTAAAATTATTTGTGAAAATTTAAGTGAAAAGTAAACCAGATCATGGCTAATCAACACCTCGCTTGCGTTTACGATTTTTGTCCTTGTGATCCGGAGTTTGATCTTTCCTTCTGTTCGTTTTGAACGAAATCATTAGGCTGGATATGCCCGAAAAACAATTTACGCAGGTTAACAAACCTTCTAATCTCTGTTATTCCCCGACACGTCGTCAAAATCCCGGGCCCTGGGATTTGGAAGATTCGTTAGGCCTAAGGATTGTTGGCCCGTCGGTCACTGGGATAATGGCTTAATGTGCCATATCAGCGGAGTCAGCATGTTTTCTGATGGGCTTAAGCGGCTAAAGCCAAGGTGCCATGCTGGTTGCCGCACCGCGGCATTCAGGCAGTTGTGGAATACGGGAGAATGAATTTCGAGCGAACGCGTTTGTTTCATCGATACGTCTTCCCACGTTTTGGGAACATTTCTTTTGTTGCGACGTTGCCATGAATATGCATGGCACCCTTGGTTTGAGATAAATAGGTCTGGTTGCGACAACGTGTACGCCGCTACGTTTAGGTAGTTTAGTGACACCGGGTTCTGCGTACTGCGAAGACTTGTCCCGATGACTCTCGTTGCTGCCTATCCAATCACTCTGATCCAACGCAAGTGTGGTGCTACATACTATCACGGACACACTACTACCATCTAGATATCCAAAGCACAGGAGAAAAGTAACAGCCCTTACAAATGAGAAAACAAAATTTTTCAACACTTTGGTACACCCGAGACGAAGACAAAGTCTCGGTTTTACCGAACGTCTGTGCTATTTATGTTATTTCTAACAAATCCTTGATTTGGAAACGATTTGCCGAAAGCCTTAGCTCCAGTGAGCTCTGTATGGTCCGTAGCCTTTGCTCCAGTGAGCTTGCTGGTGAAGGGAGTTTTGCTATGACAGAACAACATCAAATACGCGGGCTAGCACAGTCACCACACTTGCGTTGGATCAGAGTGATTGGATAGACAGCAACGAGAGTCATCGGGACAAGTCTTCGCAGTACGCAGAACCCGGTGTCACTAAACTACCTAAACGTAGCGGCGTACACGTTGTCGCAACCAGACCTATTTATCTCAAACCAAGGGTGCCATGCATATTCATGGCAACGTCGCAACAAAAGAAATGTCCCCAAAACGTGGGAAGACGTATCGATGAAACAAACGCGTTCGCTCGAAATTCATTCTCCCGTATTCCACAACTGCCTGAATGCCGCGGTGCGGCAACCAGCATGGCACCTTGGCTTTAGCCGCTTAAGCCCATCAGAAAACATGCTGACTCCGCTGATATGGCACATTAAGCCATTATCCCAGTGACCGACGGGCCAACAATCCTTAGGCCTAACGAATCTTCCAAATCCCAGGGCCCGGGATTTTGACGACGTGTCGGGGAATAACAGAGATTAGAAGGTTTGTTAACCTGCGTAAATTGTTTTTCGGGCATATCCAGCCTAATGATTTCGTTCAAAACGAACAGAAGGAAAGATCAAACTCCGGATCACAAGGACAAAAATCGTAAACGCAAGCGAGGTGTTGATTAGCCATGATCTGGTTTACTTTTCACTTAAATTTTCACAAATAATTTTAACACGTTTTAAAAAGGCTACCAGTAAGTTAAGAAATCTCCCCGGCGGAATCTAGAAAATCTTGAAAAAAATGTTAAATTAAATTGCAATCAGAAAAAAAAAAAAAAAAAAGAAAAGAAGCGAGCATCTCGGCAACACTGGTCACCAGCCGTTATCATCCATTCATCGATCCAATCCAAATCCAAATCGGAATGTCAAGATGGCGACTTTTGTGCTGCGAGATGAGTCGGTACGTTCACTTTCACTTCCATGGTCAACTTTCGAGCATTTCCAGGCAATCTCTATATTAGTACAGTAAGAAGTATTTAAGGATGCAGAAATAACAATCGCTTTCTTCAAATAACTCTTGCTCGAAACGTCTTCTCGTTCGTTTCTTTCTCTGCGCACCTGGCACGATTTGTAGCTGTAGCTGAAATAGTGCCTGCGGAGGTATGCTTTTATGTAATCTGTTGTCGTATCCCACAACGAAACAAACGGTTGCGTTGTCGAGACTGCTTGTTGGGGCAGCGCGCGTTCGTGCTGTCCGCGTAACACCACAAAAGGTGTGCGCTTGTTGCTTTGAAAGCGCGCTCTGACGTCGGCATTCGAGAACATCGTCAGTAAGTGAAGTTCGTTTTGCAAGGAACATGTGACTCAGCCTTGTCAAAGAGCCCCGCTTTGATCAAATGTTTTACTTCCCGCATGTCCGGAAAGCGTCAGCGTCGCCTCCGGGGAAGCTGCCGGCAATCTATTGAGGAGCGAGAGCGGAACGACGGATATCGTCGAAGATAAGAGGCTGCATATTACCCTGCGTCTAATCTTATCTTCTTTTCTGTTTGTTCACTGCGATTCCTAGTCACGAGGATTTTAAGGAAATACAAAGAGCAAAACAAAACTGCATTTGTCCACATTCGTTTATTTTTTGGATTCTCAAACTAATGGTGAATTCCACTCGTAGATCTGGAGTGCTTTCCAAAATCCGCGAGGGAGGCGAAATTCCGCTCTGTGGGCCCCGCATCGGAACGACGAGGGGAAGATGAACTCTCCTTTTTAGAGGGACTCCTTCCCCCCCCCCCCCCCCCCCCCCCCCCCCTGCTCTCCCCTCGGCCGTTCAAAATGGCCGCTGCTTGAAATTAACAAGCCCACCGACGCCTCAGCTGACTGATCTTTCCGATGACCAGTGACAACTGTCACTGCTTAGCTGCAGGAATAACACACAACACAGGCCGGACGAAATTATACATACCACGGAGCCCATGTCACAAATAACGAGGAAGACTTCCGCATTCGGCACCGTCGCATACCTTTCGGCCGCCTCGAAGCGGCAAGGCGTGCACAGCGATTGCCGTCGGTGGAGCCACCGCCGAGGGAGGGGAAATGACGTAGCGTGCTCTGTCAACTTGCATGTAGATCTCTGAAATCCTGTAGATCTAGTTCGGTGGAGTTGGAGGCGCTCCAATGAGCGGGAGCTGCCAGAGATCTATGAGCGGAAGATGACCAAGTCGAGCCAGATCTGCAAGCGGAATATGTGCGCTCAAAATGGAGCGCTTTGGGAGCGCTTGAGAACTGTGAGGGGAATTCACCATAAGCAAAGTGATGAAGCCTAGATTCCAACATGGTCTCTTACGGGCGTGCCTGTCATACTGCCTGCAACTAATCTGTTTCTTCCAGGAAGGGTAGCGAGCCATCACCGAGGTGCTTTGTTGTTTTGTTTGGTTGCGTGCCTTCCTTGTATTCCTGTGGAAGGTGCTGTACTTGAAAGTGCTCCTCCGGTGTGCTTGTGCTGGGGTTTCCACTACTGTTGCAAGGGGAGTTAGAATGTTGTTGGAGGTCTGTTTGGGAGTGGTGACATGTCCAAGACAGTGAGCTGTGGCTGCGAGTCGACGGATATCCACGACCACCTGATCTCCAGTCTTTAAGACCAGTTTCGTTACATGCGAGTCATCAAAGGTGTACAGATCTTTGAGTGCGTACAATTATCCACCACTGAAAGCCGTGAGCACCAAAAGGATGATCATCATCTCGTAGAGGAGCCAGACTTTTGTTGCTTGCGAAATCCAGTCAGATTGGTGTGTTGGTTTGCTAATGCAAAAAAACTGCCATATAGGTTTCATGGATGTTTCGTCAGGGTAAAGTTAACCTGCCTGCGGTGAGTTGTACAGCCGGGTACAAAAGTCCCCAGGATGCGCGAGCTGCGACTGAAACGCATTGCTCTGCCATCTGCCGGCAGGTCGCCTGGTTTTGAGATCACACAAAGGCGCATGCGCGTTCTACTGTGCCCGCAAACGTGTGTTTTCCCGCTATTTTGTGGCAGGGCGCCTAACTCGGAATTGGGCGCGTGGTACTGCCTCGGAGATGGCGCTTGCGGCTGACGAGCATCTGCTGCACATTCCGAAACTGGAGATACCGCCTGCGACATTGCGCCGCATTTCGCCATGTCAGCTCACCTTGCTTTATAACCAGTCGAGTTTATCGCTCAGTTGAGCTGCCGTGACTCCTTGCTTTATAGGTGCCGTGTCAGTAAGCGCTATCTCCGAGCCCCTACCACGCGCCTGATTCCGAGTTAGGCGCCGCGCCGCAGACCAGCGGGAAAACACACATGTTTGCAGGCACAGTAGGACGCGCATGCGCTTTTGTGTAATCTCGAAACCAGCCAACCAGCCGGCAGATGGCACAGCAATGCGTTTCAGTCACAGCTCACCCGTCCTGGGGACTCTTGTCCCCGACTGTACAAGCACTAAGAAGAGCCATTCGATTTCTCTAACGAGCGATGCTCTGTAGTGATGAAAACAATCCAACCAGTCGTGTGTGCAGCACAAAATTGTGTACATGACGACACGCCACCAAAACCGGATTGACTGGCCGTGATCTTGTAAACATCAAGCCTAGCTGGCCTGCGGGATGTCGACCATTCTGCTCTCAGTGGCGGCTCCTGGACCCACCCTTATGCGAGGTAGTTGGGCATATCTAAACGTTTGTATCCTTTCGATTGCTTGTGCGTAGCAAAGCTGGTCTTTAAAGGGGCCACGAAACGATTTTCGGACTTCGGCCAAATAACTCCGGCAGTTGTTCTGCTCCTCAGCTGTACACCGCCTTCGGATCGCTCGATTTATGATGTGCCATGAGGGCACATTGGGGAAACCGGAGAAAACCGACTTGGGCGTCGAAGGTCAGGCTCGTCAGTCGCCGGCCAACAGCAAAGTGGGAAGCGGGGAGGGAACACTTTCATTGACTTCGGGTAGATGGCACCACTCAATATAATACAGCAGCTGTGACCTGCCGCTCGGAAGCTAGCGAACCGCCTCAAAAGTCATGTTGATGTTGCCGGGCAATGAGCGAGCACTCTGCGTGGCGTCTCAAATGTTGCCCTTGCGTGCAGACACAAAAATAATGCGATATCCACAATGCAACGGTTGTGAATTTCATGTGAACTCATCCTTTCGGAGGTTCATAAACCTGTCCCGTGTCACTGTAGGTAAGCAGGCAGGCCTCCAGCACCCGCTCGTCACCTCCCGTTGTGCTTTGGCTGCACAGGCTCTAGGCCCCATCATGCTCCAAGCTTACGAGATTCCAAAGCATTCTTGAAGGCAATAAGCTTGTGCCGTAGATGGGACAACTGCAAGGCCATGCTGCCGTTCGGGTGCTATTACTAACTATAGCGAACACAGCAAGCGACTATGGCCCATGTGTCTGCTAGAGCAATAAATATGGGGCTTAGGAGTGCTGTCACTTGCACCGCTTTGGCTATCTAATTGTATCATTGTCTAGCATTGGTTGTATTAGCTGTGCAAAGTAGGTCGATGGAGCTGTTGGCACAGCTTGTACCATTGAAGCCAAAGCAAGCAGCTGCAACTCTTATTTTTGTGGTGACACCTGTCAATGGCTATACATCATTCAACTTGGGGCTTTCAGGGTGGCGTCATGTTGTCCGATTGCCATGCTGTCTATGTGCATCTGGGCAATTTCACGGAATTCGGCAGGGCGAACGAAGGAGAGGGCACGAGCCAAGTGCGGGCATTTCGCCATTTTCAGCTGTACCTTGTGGTGGGCTGTACTAAACATCTAGCGGCCCCCTCCTTACTGCTTGTGTGATGCTGTTCGTTTGTGCAGCGCATGAATGGCTGTTTTGGGCTCGGTATGTTGTCTGCTGCTCCTTTCATGCGTTAATCACCTAGCATAGGTATTCCATTATTACGTCCAGAGAAATTTCACCTACTGGCGGCACTGCCTCCGGCTACTACGTCTATTGAACAAGAGACTAATATGGTTCCGATTTCATACTTTGCAAAACTCATAGTTGGTTCCCTCGATCCTTGACGCAAATGCACGATTGTTCTTACATACGAACCTAGAGACAGCTTAAGATTTATCGCGCTTTCAATTGTGCTGATACCAGCCATAGATGTCGACTATACTCGGTCTCGCAGGGTGTGCGCAGCAAAGACGAAGGCGAGGGCACGGGGGCATAGGACTGCAGTGAGCTTTGTTTGCATGAGCACTTGCGCAAGAATGGCACGTTTGAAAGCAACGTGCTCGTGCCTTTGCACCTGCTGCAGACAACTTGTGGGATGGAGCATAGGCAATGAGACCACCAGATAAACGCCAATCTAGAGCAGTGCCGCTCCATGGAAGTTTGGGGCGTCCACCTGAACGCAACTGCGAAGCCGTGGCTGTCATGGCCGGTCCTGGGGCGTCTCAGAGGGCCAAGTAGTGACGTGCTGGCATCGCCAAGTGGCAAAGCCAATAATCGCGCCAGCCTGGAAGTAGCGTGGCCTGTGGTCTGTGGGATACGAAGCAAGCGACGTAACAAATGAACTCTTCTCCGACTGCAACTTGTCGAGCGCCTGCCAGGGTGGGTTGTTTGGAGCAAAAAATATGGCCATCCACTCGAATTACAAATGTGCGATTGTTATTTACGGATATAATTGATCACATCCAACTTACTTCTGAACGTACCAAGCATTCTGTCCCATGTGCCACATCTAAAAGGCAGGTATGTGACTTATATGTCCCCCCGCCCTCTCTTCTGTATACACAAACTCGGCTCTGTTACGTCACACCGCGGTGGTGGCGTGTGGGGCGCACTTTCGGACTGGGGCTGTGGGCGAAAGTACCCCATGTGAGACGTGTATTCCTGCATTGTTTTGAAAGGAACCGGACAAAAACCTGCTCTCTCGTCAGAACTCTGCGACTGGGCCTGTACCAAAAGAGTCGAGAAAGCTTTGAAGGTCAGTATTCTTGTGCTCGGTTCGTCCGAGAACGTGGATATGTGCCGTTGAGAGGGAAAACCAGACGCCGCCGGACCACGATTGCTTGGGCGGGAAGCACTCTGGGTTGAGTTCACGGATACTTGTGGTCATCAGATTTATTTGATGAACATGAACGCCAGAAAACCGTCAAGTTGTACGAATCACCTGCGGACTACGCTGAGTGCGTCTTCAGGTTAAGCGGCCGCCTGATCGTTCGCACTGTTGTGTGCTCTTTCAAACGTTTCTGCTTGTCATCTCCTCTTTTAGACGACACCGGCCCGTAGACCGAATGTTGGCCTGGTACTTGTGATAAGAAGTGCAGGCCTCAAGAGACTGAAGTCTGAAGGTTGTTAAGCAGGCTCGATATAGACAGTAGGTACAAGGAGATGTTGATCATTGTTACCAGTGGGCGTCACTGACTTGTTATGCCTGGTTCACTTGGTTTGATTGTGCTTGCGATTTTCAGTATTGACGTCGACCATTTCAGTTATGGTTCATGCTTTTGCAGCCCCAGCGACGTTGCAACTGAAAATTGCGAGCAAAATCTTATCATGCGAATCAGGCTTAAGCATGCATTCTGCGGCGTCCGCGCGGAATGAATCGCTGCATGTCGCATTATTCACGCAAAGTTTTGCGGTGTAACGAGCCCCGGTAATTTCGTTGAGGCCGCTCAAGTAGTCAGACATTGCCAGGAAGACGTAGAATCAACGATTCGAACGCGAAAAAGGGCAGGGGGACTCACACCGACGCCAACAACATCGCATTTCAATGGTTTGTTTATGGGCGACGGCAAGCTTCTTGCCCACACTCCATCGTGCATGCGCGGCGCCGGTGGCGTCCGCTAGGGGCGCTCCGGTTTGTTTTTAAACATGAGTTGGTGTATAACGCTGCCACAAATATCAACAATAATGTAAGCACCCTTGTTTTTTTTTTCTGGAAGGCTTAGCAAGCACTGGGTTTGAGGCGGCGGATTTGTTTTTCGTCGACGAAATGCCTTGAATATGCATAATCTAGGGGGTTCAATGAGTTCCGATCCAAATTGGTGTAAAGCTTTTTTTGTTTTGTTGCCAGAGCAGACTGACTCTGCACATTGTTTATGTGCTTGTTTTCAGTTTTCCGTTTCCTTTGCACAGGAGATGGTTGCACAATTGTGCCCTGTTAATCTCTTCATCAAGTATGGCATTGCATGCTAACCCCCACTTCTAAATTTGCACCTGAAATAGCTTAAATGTGAGATTTGGAACCATGTTGCATGCTAACGAATCATTTGTACAGCTCGTTTCTTGACGCAGACGACGCACCGAGGAAAAGTCCCGTCTGAGTGCTCTGGTTCATGGGTGCGTCTTCTCTCCGAGTGGAATGATCTGTGCTGTGTTTCTCCATAACTTGGCAAAAGGCAACGGCTACAGCATTTCCTCACCATCGCGGCAGACTGTTCCATCTGCGCCAAAAAGTACTGCTACCGTGGCTTTGTTTTGAAAAGCTATTAATCTAAATTTTTTTGAACTGTTATTAAAAGCAAAGCAATAACTTTTACAATGTTTTCAGTCATATCGGCATTCGCTGCCCTGCTCTTCCATCCGCCATGGCAACAACGGCAAAGGAGGCTGCTGTGGTGTATTTGCTGCCACAGTGTGAATGTGCATGCTCTTGTTCTTGCCTTTTGCCCGTTTGTGTATCACAAGCATTCACAAACAGTTCGATGCATTACTGTACAAGGTCATAGGCATGTTTTCTTTTGTACGTGTTTCAGTTAAAAAAAAAAGTAGCATTGTGTTGAGGATGTTTAGACAGCGAAAGGTCGGCCTGCCTCGAATGGTGCCAAGCTTGCCGCTGTAATTGAGGAATTTAGCCAGGGCAGTATGACCGAAAGCCTGGGATCTTTAACGTGCATCATGTAGTAGTGATTACACAAACGCCTACTGGTATGATCCTTGTCCAGATTGAAATGAGCAAGTGCTGGGATTTAGCCCACGATCCCAGGTTCTGCAGCGCAAGCTTTCGCTCCACATGCCCGGAGCTGAGACGTGCTAGCCGACTCGGGCCACCGTTCCGCCATGTGTTTTAGTTGCGTTCAGCACTATTGTGAATTTGAAGTTATTTTCCTAGTAGTTCAAGCAGGGGAAATTGAAACTTCTATGGTACAAACCAACATTTTTGCTAGAGTTTGCAAGCCGACTGAAAGTATGAATGCCTTTTTAAAACCATCTAATGTCTTTAGGTACATGGGGTATGTTCTTCCCAAGTGTGCTAATTTCACAGCAGACTCCTCCGGCTTGCACAGACGCCGCAGTTTCTACAGTTTCCCAAATTAATGTGAAACAGAGTGTAGTGGATTGCGTGCAGGCCTACCCTCTTTCACACTTGAAGAGGTGCAATGTTTTCAGGTGGCTGTAGGTAAACCTGGTATATGGAGAGGTTTATACGTTTCCCATCACACACAAAAGTAGTTCTTTTTTTTTCTCTTTTACTCGACTGCCAAATTAGCAGGAACAAAGAGAAGAAGGAAGGTCGGTCTGGAAGCGCATGGTGACACTTTGTCACGCTCTATGTGAGAAATTTGACTAGTGCGGGTACAACCGATAGCCCAAAGTCTTTAAAATGATTCATATAGCAGTAATGCACGCCCATGTGTAGGTGCAGTGCTCATCCAGGTCAAAACGGGCAGGGGCGATCAGTGCAAGTTTTCGCTCCACACACTGCGAGCTGCAGTGGGCTAACACACTCTGCCACCAGGCCCCTCCACATCAGCACGTCCTGTCGAAGCAACGTGCAATTATTACTACTGCTGCTGATGCACGCACACGTAAGGAAGGAAAATAACAGCCAGGAATTCTGGTAAGGGGAGGATGCCATACGTCATGGAACACAGGAACAGGCTTGGCTTGATTCCTTTTTGCTTCAGGATCACTATCACTACTCCAAGCTCACCACAGACTTTGCATTCATGGGAGCTTTCTCCAGCAACCGTTTCTTTTTATGAGACACTGCACCGCTTGCAGTGGCAGCTACTCTACGACACCTGCTCGCTGATTTACAACTGCCCGGCCCGGTATGTGGAGTCACGATAACCTGTGGGTTGCACCTGTTGTGACTCTTCCTTGGCGGTTTCTTTAGCTTAGTTATTTTGCATGGCACCAAGGTTTAAGGTTCTCGAGGACTTCAGGGTCATGTGGTAACTGCATTTTCCAAAGTGTTTCTGACATTAAACAGCAAGCACCCTGGTTGTGCTTGTCACTATGCCACAGTCACCTGTGTGGTGCATGAAGCAGTGGTTTGAACCATTGAAGGGTGCACTGGTGTCTCTTAAGCTGTCCTGGGCACTCATCGGTAAGTAATATTTGTGCTGGTGATCCAATATTCAACGACAAACATTGGAGCAAGAGGTTACTTTTCAGTGTGCACACATTACTGTTGTACAGCCTAAAATATTTCAACGGTGAAGAATAGGAGAGTGACTTGCTTCAGGCTACTGGAACACGTTATTGTGTGGGCCTTTCTTTTATGGAGGGGAGGGGAGGCGAGAGCAGAAGAGTAGCAGAACCAGGCACAAATAAAAATTGAAAAAATCCGCAGCGGAAAAAAATAAATAAAAGCAGTGTGAAGAGTTGCGTTGCTTACACGTCACAAACTCGTGTCAAAAACGCAGGCTATACTCTGTTTCACCTAGTGTTGTACCGCAGGAAAGGCTACAAGCGCGAGCTCCTTGCTCTAGAGCACAGCTCGACGGTACAAGTTCTCGTGCAACAAGAGCAGCTGCCAACGCTATGAGCTCGCGCTTCTGGCCTTCTCTGCGGTACAACATAAGGTGAAACTGAGTATAGACGGAGAACGACTCATTATTAATCCGAGACGGGGACACAAATAATAAAACGAAGAGACGCGCGTGTGGTTGCCCTTCACTTTTATTTTTTTATTTTCCCCTTGTTTTTCTTACTCCGCAAAGCCGACATAGTACGAGAAAACACGCAGAAGTAGGAGAGCAAAGAGGCTCCTCGGCGGGCTTTGCCGTCTCGCGCGGTTCTGGGGTATTCGTATTCGAGTTTGGATCATTGGTAAAATGTATGGGCTGCGCGGAACTGAGCGCTGCGTGACAACCATACGTGCGTTCATCGGTGGTTTTGTACGTCACCACCATTGGCAAAGTGGGCGGGTTGTTTAATGCACAAGCTCTAGCACGTCCACACACACACACGCACAAAGAAACATTACTTGTGAAACTGGAACGGAATTAACACAATACAATTTTCGCATAAAATGCACACAATCGCCGATGTCGTGTTCGCGTTGACAGCGCGGTTTGTCGGTCGTGGGAACAGCGCCGTCACTTTCGAATAGCCAACAAGATCCGACCCGACATGAAGAAGTCGAAAGCGCCATCCGCCGCCCTCGCGGCTCTCCGCCGTCACTCTTGCCGATGTATTTTTCTCCTAGCCGAGCTAAACCATTTGGCGTAGTCAAGCCAAGACGCCTTGAAGTTTACTTTTCGGCCGCTAACAGCGCTTGACGAGGTCGCCCGAGGTCGTATCACTCCCACCCCACCTGTCCCCCCCAACCCTTCCACACATTCCCGAGACCCGTCCGTTCCCCCTTCCTCTCTACCATAATGACCCGTCCGTTCCCCCTTCCTCTCTACCATAATGACAGCACCCTTCTTAGCATACGGAGCGGACCACCCCACCCACCAAAAGCTCCCCACGTTATCGCTGCAATCAGCGTGAGACTCACTCCCTCTCCCCCTTATTAGGGAGGGTCCCCGTTTTGAAGGCGGATTCCGGGCCGGATTCCGAACTATACCCGAAATCTTCCACTCATACCTACCTTCACAATGTGGCCTATCTTTTCCCCCCGCAAGCATCCCTCACTTGAAAACCCTATCGTCCACGTCAATAAACTTTGGGTTTTTGGAATCTGAAACTTCAAAACAATGAACCATTTTAATTCACAAATAAAAAAGCGCAAAAGTAACCTGGGTTACTTTTCATCGTTAACTGTAACGCGTTCCTTTTATTACAGGTAGCCAGTCATTTATCTCGTTATATTTTTCGCCAGTGCCCATATCCCTCGTACGAAGGGCCACACTGGCCTTCTTCTCTGGTCTGCAGGTCCCCGGTGAGGTTGCAGGTGGTCCCGGCGGACGATGCGCGCTTGGCGGCCACCATGGCCTCCGGCGGTCTGCCCGTGTCCAGGCGACGTCCCTCGTCGGCCGCTGAGACGCCCCCTCCCGAGGACGACTCGCAAAGGGACGACGGCAAGCTGCCCGCCCTGCCCTCCAGACCGCTCTCGTCGTCGGGCTCCAGGGCCAGGAACGCCCGCCAGGACGGCCGGGAAGAACGGCGCAGGTTCGTATATACCTCCCGCTAGCGCCGTCGTCGAAGGCGTTCGTTGCCCGCATGCCCTCGGAACTTCGTGAGTTTGTACTCCACCGCGATTCACTCGGATCCAGTTTCAACGCGAAGGGTCCTTTGGCTAGGTGCTCGGCATGTCCCGAAGTTAGCTAAGCGAACCCTGATAGGCGTAACAGCGAAGCTCGATGCTGATTGGTCAACGGGGGAGGTCACGTGACCAGAGGGGTAGGCGAGGAGGAGCTCCACCACCTGTGCGCACTGAGGTAGAGGAGCTCTAAAGTATGGAAGGCTCTGGAAGATCGCCAGGTCTATCCAGCCCTGCATACGTAAAAAAAACTCCGTTTTTTTTCCTGTTTTTTTTTTTGGGGGGGGGGGGGGGAGGCAGGAAATTTGAAAGGATACTATTCTCCCATTCTTTCCTGTGCACCGGGGGGTCCACGCATGTCAAATTGCCCTCCGAGAAGGGGGAGGGGAAACAGTCGACTTTGTTTGGGAGAGGGGAGGGGGGCGGCCGCCCCCGTCGCCACCCCCCCCCCCCCCCCCCCCCTTGGATCCACCTCTGGCTAAACATTTGTGATGCTAGAACTTTTAACGTATGCAACACAATTTCCTTGCAATTTTGCACACTTTTTTTAAAAGTATTTTGTTGGTTACAGTTAGTTTCCCAACAATAGTTACTTCAAAATAAAAGGAACGCGTTCCAGTTAATTATTTTGACAGAGTGACTTATTTTCAGGATAGACAGGTATTTTTATACGAGTGTATAAAGGGCAGTAGACCAACACGCGGCCCTGACGCGACGTCGCTGAGGTGTCGCTGCGATCGGCAGGGCGCATGCGCAGACGGTTCACTTGGCATGGTACCTGCGCACGCACAGCGGCCAGAGTTTTGAATGCTTATATCTGTCATTAAACAATCTTTTCACATTTTTTTTAAAGGCGACGACTTGATTTAGAAAGAAATATAGAATCCGGTAACATGTTGAATATTTTTGGCACATATGATAAAACGCCCTAATGATTTCTCCATAGCGACTATATATTCGTGGAATTCATAGCGAGTTTTACACCTTGATGCACGTGGTGTAATCTTTTTTAAATTTTGAAATCACTGTATCAAAAGTGGTGCTGAGTGGTGCTGAACTATATAGTTAGTAGAAAGAGTGAATAAAAACAAGGTAGCTGAAGCGAGGCGAAGATGTTGTCACTAGGACACATCGATAAATTGTAGGACACACTTTTCAACATCCCCCTCAAAACACTATCGATTCTAGCGTGCCATTGCAAGGAAAAATTAAAAAAAAAGAAGCAATACCGTATTTGAGCATACTATATACGCCAAAGAGTGCATTAACAACTTCCTGGATGAGGACGGAAGAAACATTTTTAAATTGTAAAGCTGGCAAGACACACTACGGAGACGCTTCGCAATAAAAGACATGTGCGTATTTAATGATAAATAAACCGTCTATTTGATCGCCCTTTACAGAAGGGAGGATGAGAGAAGCTGGAACGTGGAGAGATGGAAAGAGAGCAGGAGGACATAAAGACTCTCTTTATTAGTGAAAAAGAGAAAGTAATCGACGGTTAATCGTAGCGTTTCGTTGATGACATGGTCACGACTGGTCCGTTCTGGTGCAGTGGTAGCCAGGAGCTGACTCTGGTCCCCATCGAAAGAAGCTCCGCCGGGAATTCAACGAGTCCTGAAACGACAGGTGAGCAAAATCAATTAATCAATCAACCAATCAACCAACCAACCAACCAACCAACCAACCAACCAATCAACCAATCAATCAATCAATCAATCAATCAATCAATCAATCAATCAATATATGAATGAATGAGTCTTTTAATATTACTCTGAATTGCAATGTGTAAAAATTATTTTCATTATTTTGTTTCCTGCACAAATTGCATTAGTGTATCTTTTCGAATGTTTTGTAATAAATTTGTTCGAATTAAATAGGAGCACCCGATATATTGGGGTTGCATGGGGTCTATCTAGTTCCAAACCTTCTTGAAAAAAAAAATTGCGTTATTTACCCCCTTGGGGCCCGTTTTCCGCAAAATTCCATTGATGGTAAAAAAATAAAAATTAGTTATAGGAAAAAATATTTTCGAAAAAGGTAATTTTACATCACCAACATAACACGTGCATTTTTTGAGACCGATTCAGTGGTGTTCGAATTTAAGTTTGAATCGCTTGGCATGCAATGACTCCACTTAATAAATACTCGTATATTTCCAGACATGTGGATCGCTCGCTGTGGTTGTTCCTGTCCATAAGTTAGAAAAAAAAGGGAAGATGCACCCCACTCTAAACCGATTTCCCTTCTGAGCTCCTTCTCTGAGCTATTCATAAATTTTTATCGCTTTCGTTCGGAAGTTTCTTAATTCCAAACCTCTCTTCTATATTTGTCAGTAATATCCCTCTCATTATCTCACAAGAATTTTTCCTCCCCCACGCCGATTGCATTAAAAATACCGTCAAATTTGAACTTTTGACGACTGCGTAAGACAACAGGCAGACGTGGACAGGTTCAGCAGTTGGTGTAGGGAAAACAGGCTCCGTCTGAACCGTTCAAAAACCAGAGACTGGGGTAGAAGGAAACATCAAAACATACAGAGCGTAGATAGGGCCACGTTTCAAGCCGTTTATTTATTTATTTATTTGGAAGCACTACTGACTCCACTCAAGGAGCCTTAGTAGCAGTGGTTATACCATACGACACAAATTACTGTCATAACTGATACAAAAAAAAAGCAAAAAACTCAGGTAAGTGAAATTTCCACAGCAGTAATGAAATTTCCAACAGGTGTTAAGATGACAATATCGTTTCGTAGCTCATTCTAATCTTGATTTGCCGAGGAAAGAAAGAATGTCTGAAAGAGTCATCCTTAAACGTGTATTGTTTTAACGTTCTAGTATAGTTTAGGCATCGGGATCCGGTTGGGGATAATGGTTCTAAGGAGCTAGAGCTTTCGATTTGAGTAGTACCGTTAAGAATATTATACAGTCCTTTTAATCTAGCAATTTTTTTTCTTGTTTGCAACGGCTGAAGCTGCGCCCTGAGAAGCAGTTCTGCAGATGAGGTTCCAGTACGAAAATTAGTTAAAATAATGTATTAAATAATAATTGAAAACAAGACGTCGACTTGTTCCAGACACCTCAGACGTCGTCCTGTCTATGTTCTGTCCCTTCTACGTTTTGATGTCTCCCTTCCACACCAGTATGAGGTTAACTCAACATGGTTAATATTCTCTATAAGGATGGAGCCAGTGTTGTACGGAACGGCGTTCCTTGAACGCGTTCCTTTTCGGAGGAGCGAAGGAACGCCGCCGTTACATTTTGCATCAGTGGAACTGGAACGGGAACGCGTTACTTTTTTACTGGAACGGAAGAAAGAACGGCGTTCCTTTTTTTTTTCGTCCAGTGGGGTAATTTGTAATTTATTTCTAAAAGGGAAATTCTAAAATGTATAAAAGTAACGTCATTACGAAGAGCAGGGTCTCGTTAGCTTTTTTGTTAATTATCTTAAGGCACACTTGTGCAACCGTGTACGACCGTGAGAGTCAAGACCTGTTTTTAAGCAACTTATGACGGCGAAGGGCTTGCTCCGCTGCCGCGCGTCTTGTCCTACGGCGTCGTAAGAAGCTTAAAAACCGGTATTCTCTTGCTGAGTCGTACTCGGTTGCATGTATGTGAATGCCACTTTAAGGCCCGTTCACACACTTGCAACCGAGTCGGACCGACCGAGACAAAACCGTTTTTTAAGCTTGTTGCGACGACTTAGGACCGGATGCGCCGCTGTAGAGCTGGTCATGAGACGTCGCAAGAGGTTTAAAAACCGCTCTTGTCTCACTCGGTCGTACTTGACTGCAAGTGTGTGAATGGCGCTTCAGGGTTTATTTTGTGAGGTTTTCTCTTGGTAACAGTTAAGTGCAGGAAAGCTAATGGACATCGATATTTTTTTCAGTGGCCGAGAGTGCAGTACAAAAAACGAAAACTTTTAGTCGAAAGAAAAGACACAGAAAGAGGGACGTCTCAAACTCAGTTAATTTCTTTGATTTCACGAATCCTCATACACCAGAAATTTAACGCCGACTACAGCCATCACTGAACTTTCAGAAAGAGGCCTACAGTGACAACAGAACAACAGGTGACCAGACATCAAACGCAACCTTGTATCCCGAACATTGGTCAATTAAGTACGCACAAAAATTAACCTTTATTCATTCTCCCGTTGTCCCCCACCTTAAAACAGAACAACGAATTCTAACCTTCACGAAGGACTGGCAGCTTTCAAGACTGGCCTTCCAAAAACACCCTACCCTTTTCTCCACTTCCTCGTCTTGCGGACAGAAACATCGAGCAGCAAGTGTTGCTACGTTCAAACATGGAACTTTGTTAGATTGAAACGTGTAAGATTGTTGTAAAACACGCGTGCAACAGTACATTTGGCTCGTCTGAATTGCCCGCCACAAAGATGAATATGGCCCAAATCTGAGATTTTTAAACGTGAATATATGAACAAATGAAACCTTGCCTCCGCTTGTCTTCTTTTCCTGTCCTTCCATCACGGCGTTCAAATTAGTATGTTGCCATTTGATGGGATAGATTAAGAAACATAAAAAAACTGTTTGATCCAATTGAATATGGTAATCATCAAAATGCAAATGTAACGTATATGTAACGGTACGTTCCATTTTTTAAATTGTAACGGGAACGAGTTCCTTTTTCACAAATGGAACTTGTAACGGGAACGCGTTCCAAAAATCAGAAGGAACGAGGAACGAGCTTTCGTTCCTTTTTTTGAGGAACGTGTACAACACTGGATGGAGCTCTTCGAATGAAGTGGCCGAAATTGCGTTTAGATTTAAAAATGAAATCTGAAATGTTACACCGGTTACGGCTTTTTAGATGCTTACGTCATGCTCCGGTTCCATCGCATACGTCGTCTTATAGATTTAAACATATTTTCTGTTTCTTCGATCACCGATCTCCCTCTGTACGTTGCGGTGATTGGTTCTTCCAAGTGCTCCGCAGGAAAGTGGAGCCACGGGCGTGTTTGCTTCGGCATCAAGAGGCACGAGATTGGAGCACCCCATGGCGACAAAGAAAGCAACGCGTCAAATATATGCCCGCCAGGACGTGATGGGATTGAACTTTTTACCGGCGACCGAAATGCTCGTGTCACGGGCGTTTCTAGGTGTCATTGATCATAAATGAATTTGAGTGTTAAAGAATTCGAACATGGTATACAGGGAGCGGAGTGCTCAAGTGCGCGTTAGGAGAGTCGCTGATTGCCCTGATGCCATTCAGGGTAAATTTCATATAGTGCGGAACAGTTATTTTACAAGTTTATACAGAATACAAAGTTTTAGTAGATCGTACGCTGAGGAAAGCGGTCCCAGAGGTTGCGGGCTCAATCCATGCTTCGAAGTGACGGAACGAGCTCCCGCGAGCAAAGCGTAGCTCTAGAATAGGGTACAAAAACTCTCCAATAGAACATTTTAGTAGAACTTATACCCTGCGAATTGTGGGCCTCGCGGGCGTGTGCACAATCCCTATATCGAAGTGACGGCACGATTTCCCGCTAGTAAAGAGGAGCTCTAGCCTAGGGCCTACTAAAAGTCTTAATTTACTAATTTAACTAGCCTGTTTAAAACACAATTTATGTAAGAATGCTCTCATTTTGTTTCTCGCCAATGTGATGTTCTCGAGCTCTCCTATCTCTTTGTAATTTTTACGAAGCACTCATGACTTTCGTATTCTGCATTTGAAGATGTCTCTACCACCTCGCCTGACAGCAAGGGCAGGGTCTCAGAAGCAAATCCTCGGGTAAGTACGGAGTTCATGCGTTATTCCCTTCTTTACAAACTTTTAACAGTTTATGAATGCATACTGCAACGCGAGTCACTGAGCACCAACTATTTATCTGAACCTTTAATCAGGTGTATCAGTGAGAAGTATTGAGCTTCAAAGGCCATCTGATCTCTTTGGCAAAAGTAGTGAACGCCTATTTGGTCTTGAGTGACCGACACTTATCTCTCTTCTTACTGCCCCAATTAACTTAGTAATGAAGTCATTAACTTATCATTCGTGTTTATAGTGCATAGTGTGGAACTACGCATACAGGAACTTCTAATAGTCCGGAATGTTTTGTGGGCCATCACTATACCTTACGTAATCATGTCTATGAAATCACTAATTAAGGGACATCTCAGAGTTCGTAATAAGGTTATAGCTGTTGCACTATGCTAGATGTACGACTTCGTATCTCCTATTACGTTTGCAGCTACGTGAACCGTCTGTAACATGTATAGGCTGCTTGACACAGTTTGTAGGAACGTGACATTGGAGGCGTACATTTTTTCTCACACAGGATAGTCTCGAATACCACATTTTAGCCGCTAGGTTGTTGCTTCCACTAGGCCTGGGGTCCTCAAACTTTGTGGCTATGGGGCTAGATGGGGACCTAGCTGTTTCCTTCTCGGGGACCGCAGTATGAATAATTTAATATAAATTAAAAAAAGAAAAAAACACGTATATAAGCATGTACAGTGCGCGACACTGTTAGCGCGAACAAGCAATCGCCGGTTTTTCCAGTTTTTCTCTTTGAAACCAAGGGTTGTCTTCCAAGTTATTATTGCTACGGAAAGAGCTAATTTAGTTCTATAATGTAAGGGAAAAGTTTCGTGCTCGCTAATACAATCTAGAAGTAAAATGCGAAAATGCGCCGATGTCGTGTTCGCGCTAACAGTGTCGCGATGAGTACATAAGAACACTTACGTTAAAAAAAGTTATTTTGGAAATTAAATATTTAGATAATTGGAATATCACACAAAAATTGGTAACCCAGAAATATTATCGGATGTAAATCATAGGAGCATTGAAATATTCACATAGAGCAGCATACCTAGTAGAGCGGCATGAACTGATGATGACAACATACTATATGCTTTATCGTTATATATGACACGCACAAAGTTACACGAGACCAAGATGGAATTTTAACGTAGTTACACAGAGATGAAAAAGTGACTAAGATGACTATTTGTAATGAATATAGACGCTTTGCAGCAGCCGTGCATGGGCACCGCCATAACTGACCTTCAGTTTTTGTTTCCCCTTATTACGTTTACTTCACTTCATTATTACCATAGCAGGCTAGGTTATTGCCATCTTAGATTTTATTCTGTCTTTCTCCCCAGCATTGGCTTTTGTAGAGGCTCGTCCACACCATTTTCAGTGCCTCGGTATCTCGGTAAAGCAAGAGAAGGTCAGCAATGGCGGCTGTATTCTGACGCGTGTGTAAAGCGTCTATAATACGACGAGAAAACCCGCGTAGCTTTGCGCTTTTCTCTCGTTCTTTCTGGTATCTTATTTCGCGTGTTTCACGCGCGTCGCGTGGCGCCATTTGTTTACGCGGGCTTATTTTTGCGCCGGGCCGGCTGGAAGTGGTCTGCGGGTCGGGCGTCATTGCTAAGGCTGCGGCCAGTCCCGGGCCGGTCGGAATGCCTTCGAGGGCCGGGTTTGACCCGCGGGCCGGGGTTTGGAGACCCCTGCACTAGACTGATAGTTTTCATCTTACACCTACACCTATAAAAAAAAAATAACGGCGATGACTTGTATTGCACGTTCCATGCTAGCAATGCCCACACAAAATATAAAACAAGGTGTAAATAAACAAAGATAATAAATTTGTAGTGCTAAAAGAAAAAGAGCACGTCCCGTCAGAAAGCACTTATTATAGGTTACTTGCGGAGCAGTTTTTTGTTTTTTCTTTTTTGTGTTCCATTCAGCGGGTCTTTGACCTCAGTACACACACTTCGATGTAACGCAGGACAGAGACCTTGTCCTGCTGGATCTCAAAGAGCACGTGGAGAGGCTCGAACAAGACCTCAAGCTGACCTCCGAATTGCTCCGGCAGGCGAACAGAGAACTGTCGCGCAAGGACGCGGCCATCACTCGCCTGAACCGACACAACGACCGCCTGAGGGGCAAAGTCGTGCGTCTGGAATCGGACGTCGCCGTGTACAAGGCGTCCGCCGCTACGTCGTCCGACGACGACAGCGAAGGGGGCGACGGCGGACACGTCTGCTGCACCCAGGACCGGGAACTGCTGAAGGCCCTCACGGGCATCTACTCCAAGATGCAGAAAACGGACGGCGTCCGCAAAGACAGCGACCGGCTTCCGGACGCCAAACTGGTGGAGCAAGTTTTCGCCAAGTTTTGGCAGGACTACCTCGAGGTCAGCAGGGAGCTCGAGTCCTGCAAGCAGATGGTCGCCTACCAGGAACTCAAGATTCAAGACCTGGAAGCCGCTAGGCTCAGGTTAGAACCGAATCACCGAGGCTGTCAATCCGATGCTGAACGAACGGTGAAGGCGCAAAAACTCGCTCATCTTCATCGCGGACGCGAAGTTAACCAGACCTTCTTGCTGATAGACGACCTCCAGCAGGAGTCTCAGGCGTTCCGCGATGGGTCCGAGAAGAAGGACCGAGACGCAGCGCCAGCTTCGAAGGATGCGGGTGAGGAAAGAAGGTTACTGCAGTGCGTGAATCGCTTGCAGCTCGACAATAACCGGCTCGTCGTGTTGAACAAAGAAATCTCGGCTAGGGAGGCGGCTACCAAGAGGGAGCTGCAGAGGGTGCAGACCAAGGTTAGTGCACCGAGCGTTTTTTTACTTTCGTTTTCGGAACATAAATGCGCCATCGCACCGAGTCGGTATACGCCTTTTATTAACAGCTGTCCAGCTTCAAGAGCGACCTGGCCAAAGCCACGAAGCGAGTTCTGGGTCGCGAATCCAGCTGCGTCTTTCCGACTGAGGTAACATTTTTTACACCGTCAATATAATATCTTCTTCGGTCTCTTGCAGCTTAGAAAGCGCAGGACGTGGGCGTAACGAGCTTTGGGATTCTCGACGCCCGGTGTTTGTCCAGCCGTCAATGACTTTAGATGACTTATTACTGAATGTCCAGTATTTTGGTGGAAGGCCGTAGACACGTACAGTACGAATCGCTGATACTTAACTTCCAATGAGAGAAGAACACAAACCTTCCACCACTTCTTTCCTTCATCGAAAGCGGTGATTTGAGAGTATCTACGCAAACTCTTCGAAATGATAGGCCGTCAAGGAGGACTTATTGTGCGAATGAACTTTCGTTGTTATCAAAGATATATAGGAAACACTTGGCAGGAAAGTGAAGATACGACAAGGCTTTTTTTTTGTACTAGCGATCTAGCGATCTAGCGGACATAGAGTAAGATGAAGTACTGCGGGGGCAGGTGACCGGGCACGCACTATTACCGTATTTTGGAACGGGGAATCTACTACGCGTGTTTAGCGTCCAAGCTGCTTCCACATGTAAGCACACTGTACAGACAGCGCCCTCTTTCTCTCTCGCAGAGTCAATCACTGTGCTGTACGGATCGGCAAATGATGAGGGCCACAATATCCTTCACCTAGAAAATGAATTCCACGATGGGACACTAAAGATGACGTTTCAACAGCTCACGTTGCGCTCAATTGTCATATCAGTGATTGCGTATTTAGGTCCGAATAGTTTTATTGGATCGCCATTCGTCGAGCTTTCTCCGCAGACTGCAGCGATTGGGTCTCCGAGTGCTCCGAGGGAAACTAGACACGCGGATTGATTTTAGAATAGCTGAGCCAAACACTGAATCTAACGTCTCTCAATGCCTGCGTTTATACAAAAAAAAAAAAAAAAAAAAACGACAAGCAACTTAGATAATGAAACACATTTCGTAGAAACAAAATAAAAAATGGCGTCTTCTTTTTTCAGTTCTTTTTATTGTTGTTTACTGCCATTCATTGCCCTAAACCCGCTCCGTCACGCAGTCGGCGCTTCGAAGAATAGCGAGTATTAGAATAGGGGGCCCCACATTTTTGGGTGCCCCAAACAAGCTTGGGGCGTCCCAGTGCGCATACGTAGAACTTCTCCTCATGCCCATTGCGGTGCCCCGAGCTGTTTGGGGCACTCAAAGCTCTGGGCTTGCTATTGTCGGTACTTAAGCCCAAAGAACGCCTAGTGCCTAGGAACTAAAGACCGATTCACACACTTGCAACTGAGTGGGACCGACTGAGACAAGACCGGTTTTAAAGCCTTTTGCGGCGGCTTGGGACCTGCTCCGCAGCAGCGCATCGGGTCCTAAGCCGTCGCAAGAGGCTTAAAACCGGTCTTGCATCAGCCGGTCCTACTAAGTTGCAAGTGTGGGAACGGGCCGTTATGCTGAACTGAGTAGCAACGCGCGAATACTGCTTCGGACCGAATAGCGCGTAGCCCTCCCCAGCTCTAACGCCATAAAGCCGATCGGTCGTGGCTTTCCCTCGCTCGGTGAAAGCTTCGAATGACGCAGTGCCGCTTGATTCGAGCAACCATTGGTGCGTCTACACCAACACGGCGTTTCCAAACAGGCCCGCGTTTGCCCACACCGGGTGTGGGCATTGCGCGTGCGCAGAAACCAGATTGACGCGAGGCGAAGCTTCTGCGCATGCGCAGTGCCGAGGGTAGCGCCACCGCAGTGACATGACGTTAGAGACTCAAGTTAACGTATACCAACGTTACTAAATTACCTCAGTTGTGGAACTCCCGCGAAAAGGGGTACCCCCCTCACTCACTTAAGTCCACCTTCCGCCGTTCGAAGCGCCATCTAGATTTTCGTTTACGAACTGTGTTTTCTATAGAATACGGTGGAACGCCATCTAGACGCTGCGATTCGAAGCTTATACGTGTCCCATAGAATACACTGCAGCTACCAAAGCAGCCGTCCGGCGCGTCGAACGACGGTAGCCGAGTCGTGGTAAGTGAGGTGGGGTACTGCTCGTGCATGCAGCGTCTATGAGGAGTTCCGTAACTGAGCTAATCTAATAACCTTGGTCTATACTCCGTTTCACACCAAGTTCGAGCTCAGTCGACGCCACGATCCGACAGAGTTAATCAGGCAGCTGCATAAGTGGATCGCCACGGCGTCTTTCTGCCTTTTATATTCCCGGCGAAAGCAATCACGCGCATTGAATAAACCGTTATTCGGCGCTTTTTTTTTCTTTCTGCGAACGATTGGTTTAACCGGGGACAGGGAGACGACGAGCACTTTGACGGCGACCTGTGAAACGGAGCGTAGAATCGAGCCCTTCGAAATAGGCCGGTTGGACTATAGTGGGTCTCCCGCTTTCCCGCTACCGCTCACAGGTGTCGCTGGGAATCCTGCTGGACGAGCTGGTGGCTTTGCGGCGGCAGAACGTCCAACTAAAGGCTTTCCAGCAGCGGGAAATACACCACCTGAGGCCCGAGTCCACCGGGAGAGAAAAGGTATTACACGCTATAAATAATGAAAAAGAAATGCCCGTGCACCCACTTACCCACAAAACACGCGGATAGCGAATCTCTACGAGTTATTAAGGGACCTGGGCGTATAAAGAGGCCGAGCGAATTGCTTCGATCTAAAATATTGCACCGCGACACATTTGCGTTACATCGCAGCCTTCGTTTTTTGACAGGAGAAAAAAAAAAGTGGTTTTCCTTTTTCATTTTTATACGCAAATAAAATAGTGCATAATGCTAGAGGAATTCGCTAAGCCCGGGTAAACATTTATGCGCATGTATCCGTGTTTAAGTTACTACGCGCATTAGTGTATATGTTCGCGTTTGCTGAGGATGTGCTCTTGTTTGTAGTGCAGCGACCGAACTTACGAGGTGAAATAGAATAAAATTAGCCCGAAAAGCAAAGGGCGGACAGACAACGCATGCAGTTGTTCTTGTTTTCTGCTAGCAACGACAGAATGGTTTATTGCACCAAATAGCCACCGGCCTTTCCGCATCTATCTCGGCCAGAAAAGCCCCTTTCCAGGCCGTTTGTTCTCTGCCCGTTTACCAGGCCGACGATAAAAGCCCCCGGAACAGACAGACATGGACGTAGGAAACAGATCGTGTAGCCATTCCCGAATGATATACTCGCGAGGAGAAAGGAGTTTCTATAAAGCGAAGTTCCACACTGGATTTCCGAAACGGGTCCCTATCGTTTCGTCGAAACTCGTTTTGTGAAATTACGTTTCGTGGGCAACTTTTCAAGGACACACATTTCATTGACACACGTTTGTCCGACACGAACGTTTCATCAACACTCGATACGCGAACTGCACGCTGTAGGGACATTTCGTCGCGCGTGTATCACTGGGCTATCACAGAAGGAGGAATCGGGTAACACATGAACATAATAATCCTTGCCGTTTTTACGAGCGGTTCAAAACCTTCAATACTTAAAGAATGAAATACGTTGGCTATGAAAGGTGTCTCCTTTTATTATTTTTATGCCGGGCAGCTTTTATGTGACACTTTTTATCGAAGATTTTGAGTGTGCGGATGATCTTTTGAACGTAGAACAAGCCTCTTTGCACGGAGCAGAAAGAATAAAGCGGTTTCTTATCGATAATCGGACTATATTACGTGGCCTTATATTTATTTTGATCGTACTTGCACAGGGAGTTACTGATATTGTGTTACTGCGTAGTTCTTGCCGTCTCTTTTGGTTTTCTAGAAGCCCTTCGTTCGTGTGGCACTTACATGCTAAAAAGCGCGCACGTCGTGTTCGCTCTAACAGTGTCTATCAGTTCACATAAATACAAAGCCGTTTTTTGCACCTTTTCTAATGCGATGATTTCGAAAGAAAAACGCCTTAACTGGCCAATTATTTCGTCTGCATGACTGAAAAATGTTCCAAGCTACTGTAGTGCGTACGAATTATTCGGGTCATTTGTTCTTACAATCGAGCGCAAGGAAAAAATGCCCTCACTTTTTCCCATAGAAATGCATTAGCAGAAGTCAATTTCGGATTGGTTGCTGTCTGCTTCAATTTGCGACAGCACACTAGCGCCAGCTGAACCTCTAGCGTACGTTATAATAGCTCTGTTCGTCGGTTTGCCCACCATCGCTGTTGTCCGCCAGGATCGCCGCGATCCGAAGCGTTACGCAGTCGTGACGCCCACCAGCTGCCAATCGCACCAGTTCAAGACGCGCTCTGTTCCAAAAACGGTTGTTCGCAGTACACGGCGGCGGCGTGGCGTGCGAAGCTGCGATTCTTTTTTGCCCCGTTTGTGGCTGTGGGCTGTGGACGGTGAAAGGCTTCGCTTTTGTTGCTGCTGCCGCTGGCGCCTGTTGTTTACTCGAAGGCTCGGCGCGCACGAACGCAGGCTCGGCCAGCTCGGCCTCAACGCTGATTCAGCTACGAGGCGTCCTTGCAGAACGCCGCGGGCTGCAGAGCGAACACTGCAGCTATTGTCGTGTTTTACAGCGCACTGTCGCCCAGTCGTGCGAGTTCGCGCTATCGCCGTGGGTAACGGCTTCCTGATCTCCGTGATTCTCGTGATTATATAGTATACCGCCAGTCTAAGCTCCGCTTGCGCGGCCGATAGCACTTACATATATAGTTTACACAGTGGCTCTCACACATTAGTAGCATCGTGGTGTCTGTTGGTCGGCTCCTAAAAACTGCATCCTAATTTTTACAGGCTGCTGTTTTTGCTTTCTTGTATATCAGCACATTTGTGTTAGCTGCTGCTGCTGCTGAGTGAAGTGTCTCTTATGTATAAACTTGTTACTTTAAGGTGATGGCGAACACATTTTTCGCTGCAATGAACCACTTCCCGGGGGTGAAGTTCATTTATCTTGTTTAGGGTGCCGATTCAACTATCACATCGGGACGTGTTCAGGATTAAATGAAAAACACGTAGAAAAAGAAAAGAAACGCGGCTATAAAATCATGCAAGTGCGCCACATTTCATTTGCAGTGAATCTTGCAAGTGAAATTGCTGAGATTCATCGCAATCTTTTGGAGATATTAAGAATGGAATCGCAAGTGGATACTCTTGTGGGCATCAAGAAAACAGTTGACGGCAACGAACGCTCGATACAAGAAATGTCAAAAAAGTATGACCATATCGTTGCCGACATGGAAGTACAAAGCCGCGACATATCTGGCCTAAAGAAGCGCGTGGAAAGACTCGACGTTACGGTTAAGGAGCAAGAAACTGAGAAGCTAAAACAGCGAGTGAACGAATCGGAACCATACAGCAGACGGCGAAATCTGGAGGTGCATGGTTTGCCCCAGCAGGCAAATTAAAACTTTCTTGTAAAACTAAACAGCCTGGCCAAGTACCTCGAGCTTCCACAGCTTTGCGAAACGGATATTGAGGCTGTTTACCGACTTTCATCGAAAGCTAAGAAGGCTGCTCTTGTCTTTGTTCGCCTCTCCTCCCACCAAACTACAGACGATTGGCTCGGAAGGCAGGGCGAACTCAGGAAAGCAAAATCAAAAATATACCTAAACGAAAACCTTACAGCACCGAGTAAGCAGCTGCTCTGGCTAATGAAGTTGAAACCCGTTCAAATAGAATACGAATTTGCATGGCAAAAGAATGGAAAAATGTTCATACGCCTAGGTCCTGGTGACCGAGTCATCAAAATCGGAGCGACAGAAGATCTAGGTGAGATACGATAAACTGGCGCCTTGAAAACAAGTTGCAGTTAGTTTACTGTGTCAACCTCAAACAGGAAAAGCTATTTTCCAAGGTCCTATTATCTCTACTCTAAATCCTCCGAACACTACAATTATATGCGTGATAAAAAGAAAACCACCCTCCCCCCCCCCCCCCCCCCCAAAAAAAAAAGAAAGGAAAAAAAAAAGCGTTTTTTGTTACATTTGAATGCGCGTAGATTAAGAAATGAGCAAGAATCTGTCGAGATGTTTTTAAACGAGTTCGACCATGAATTTGATAGTTTAGCCTTCACTGAAATCTGGTTTTCAAATGATTGCGACATTGTTCGGTTTGAGGGATATATATGCACATCGGTATCACCTGTGGAACCTCACCCCTCAAACGAGCGGGTGAGGTTCCACAAGAAACGCTGGAATTGCACGTCGGCAGAGGACTCCTCTTCGAGTGCCGCTTGGGGCCACGCACACGATAATCATCGGCCGTCTACTTCTGCCGGCCCTTCACGCTCCTTGTTCCGAGGGTAAAAGCGCTAAAAGGAAAAAAAACAAAAAAAAAAAAAAAAACGGACAAGTAAAAGAGAGAAACAACACGGAGCGCTTGTTGTTCGTTGTATAAATGACATGTAGACTCAGGGAGCATGCACTGTCAGTAAGATCATCACCCCCGGGAAACCTGACTGTGCACTGTAACAGATGTGGGTGTGTCCCCAAGTTTGACAACACCATTATCTTAGCCCGAAACCGAAACAAAATGACAAGGGAGATGTCCGAAGCGTTCTTCATAACGGAGTGCGCTGAAGGCACGTGTGTCACCGCTCCATCGATAGCCCTGCTTGGCTCTGAGGAGGCGTTTTTTTAAATCTTTCGTAAAGTAGATAGCAGATAGATACGCATTGATTTCATGATGTCGAATTTCTGTCATCCCATGTCCTGATTTCACAATGTATATATGTACGTTTTTCCGTCAGTAAACTTCAGTTGCAGGTAGTGCTCTGTGTTCCTCGTCTCTTTACTTGTCCGTTGTTGTTTCTTTAGCACTTTTACCCTCGAAACTATGAATCACCAACTAGGCCAAGCGCATACCCTTGGACACTTCACACTCCGCAGAAAACCGCCGACAGACGGTCAATGTTTTCGGCGAGGCTGACACGGATACCATTTGCGCCATCCAGCCTCCACGTGTGTGCCCAGTTTTTCTAGAATACCGCGTTACATTCTGCGTTGCCACTGTCTTTGCCACGCTAGTGCGGCAAAAGGACGATTTTTTACAAAGAGTGAAGAGTACGTTGGTATACGTTACGCAATATAACGCGGTATTCCTGTAACGCCGATACTTGTATACCTCGTCACTACCAATCCTGCTCTCACACAAGGCATCCGAGAGCGCTACGGCGTGCGTCTGCTAAGTTGACAAAAAGTGTGTTTTCCAAAAGAGTATTGGCGTGACTGCTCCCAGGCAGTGGTTTTTCAGAGTTGGAGATTCTAATGACTGGGGAGGGGGGGGGGGGGGGGGGGGGGGGCAGCGTGCCTCAGCTTGAAAAACGCCGGGCTTGTCTTGTTTTGTCGAAACCTGATTGGCTGCAGAGGATGATGTTCGGGACGCCTTTCTCAACTTGTCGATGACTGTAGAAGTTTTCGTGCATTCCCTCGGAGCACTTGAAGAAGCGACTCTCATCTATGGAGCAGCCTTCGGTGACCAGACCCAAAATACGTCTCTGTCTGATTGGTTGTTCTGCGTGATGTTTCCTCCACTAAAAAGGGAAACATCACAGACTGACTCTTGGAGTGTCTGCGGGAAAGGGGACTCTCGGCAATGTTGGCTCGGGGGAACATAAAGTGGAACTTTCGCAACCGCGGTTAAAAAAGAGCAAACAGAAGCCAAATGGCCGTCAGAGTACACTGGGCAAAACCAATTAAACGAATGACCCCCAAAACTTAATAAAGCTGCAAGCGCTAGGACAGTCGCGACCCGATGACTACAGTAAAGATAAAACCGATTCGTTTGTGTTTGGGTAGGTTCGGCCGCTGCCTGTGTATACCGGCCCACCGATTAATGGATATGCTCGTTTGTCATCATCTAGAATTGATTCGGAACAAAAAAACCGGCGAGTTTGCTAGGAACATTTTGTCTCACTTTTAACATGTCTGAATGACCTCACTCGATACATCTTGCGTCCCACGATATATATCTGCGCGACAACGAGGCTCTTTCTCGGACTAGGCAGCGCGTTGCGTGGGCCTCGGCTGTTCCGTTCTTCCCACGTTTTCAAGAACGGCGCTTGCGCTCGAGGCAGCATTCTATTCTCAGTATATTGCTCGATACAAATATATAAATTGCCGTCGGCCAAATCTATTCAGCATTGACCGCGATAGCGAACCCTCTTTGTGGTGCGGACAGGTTTGTTGACGTTCAAATACAACAATCTTCGACAAAATTGGAAAAAAAAAAAGAAAAAAAAAATCCCTTCAAGTTTGATTTGTGTAAGTGAGCGTGAACTTTGAAAGCGCATATTTTGTACGTTGTATAGATACGAAGAGAACGCAGAACGGGTCCCGAAGTGTCCAAGCTTCGGTAGCCGTTAAGACGCTTGCCAGGGCGCCGAAATTTCAAAGTCGAATACATTCTTCTTTTTTGGTCTGTAAACGAATTCCACGCGTTCTTCCGACCTGCGAACGCTCTAAATCTGCTCGTGCGTGTCCTTGCCCGCGGAATACTCGGAGATCGAACCAGTGTCGTGTACGGAGGTCACTCGACAAGGGACGAACTGGCAGAACGGAGTTGCTTTGCCGCAGGTCAAAATGGGATAGCATTGTGTGTCCCTTATGGAATCTCTATTCCCATGGCTTCTGTTTGGCACGTCACTGCTTCTGTCCAGATGCACCTCTACAGACTTTCATTTTCATCTTCCTCCGGCGTCGGTGACATAGGTTAAGAGTTCAGGGCAAGCTTGTCCCACCTCTTTCCACTTTAGCTGAGCGGACGCTGGAGTGTGGTTCGCCCCCTCTCCGTGACAAAATTCGCTCTGCTCGAGTGAAAAGAGGTGAGAGGAGCTTGAACACCCGATACTGTGTATCTGTTGTCCACTCTTTGTTCCTAAATCGCGGGTGCTCAAGATGTCGTAAGTGTTAGTCTTTGTTATGTTTTGTGACCTGGTGCACCTGCAGCCAATGAACGAAAGACAAACAGAAACCACGAACGGACAAAGACAAACGGGAACTATTTTTAGACACACACATTAAGACTTGTACTTTCGTTTCCATTACCGCGCAGGTTGTTTCCTAGTGCACGCATTATTTAATCTTAATCGGGGTAAGTACAATGCCACTGCTAACCTTCGAAAAGTCGATGTACTTCGCGTGAGTCATCGTCTCCTGCCCCCGGCGGCTGCGGAAAAAAACGCAATTGAATTTTGAGTGGCGCAACTTTTTCGTATTAACGGCGCCTCGAATCAGGAACACGCGCTGAAAAAAAAAATCGAGATTGCGAGTTTGCGACGCGTGCTCACCAGTTACATTTTGTAAAAAAAACAAAAAAAAAAAAACGACATCATTTTAACGTAGGAACAAAATGCGAGAAAGATTTTAGATACGCAGGTAAAACCTCAACCGCTCAAACCAGTATTTACTTCCTTTCCACGACTGCAGCCACTTATTGTCTCCCTGTACGCGAAATATTATCCCAACTCTACAAGCGAGGACTAATGCCTTTTGCTAGTCTTAAAAAAAAAAAGAAAGAACAAACATCGGTTTACTTTATGTTAGTCATGGCCTTGTATCACGCCGAATCCGTTGCCCAATTGAATTTTAACGGCAACTGGGAAACACAGCGCCGGTGTGTCGCCCCTTGCTCCGAACATTCCCTTCCCCGAAATCGGCAGAGACGGAGAAACTCGCGTTCCTCGCACCAGTGGAGTTTCCTTTCCGCGACGGGCCGTCCAATTGCCAGCTCAATTTTCGCCGGGCGACGGCTCGGTGAGCAACGCTCGCCCGAGCCCCCCTTGTCCCCATTCCGGACTGGCCGGCGGAGATGGCATTGTTTCCGCGGGACCCTCGACCGCGCCGCTCGACCGGAACTCGATCTAGTGCAAGCAGCGACCGGCACTGCCGTCAACTTTCGCTCGAAAGCGTTCGGGACTCAGGCACGGCGGAAAATCCGAGCCCCGCGTAGCGCTAGACTCCGGCAAAGGGTCAGTCGCGGCTTCAGGTTGCGCGTGCTCTTGCTCTCTGCCGGTGACCCCCTGCCATGGCGCTGAACGGCCTGAAGAGCCGCGGAGGTCTTCAGCCGGTCCCGGAGGAGGCGGCTGCTGATTGGACGTCAGCTACGTGGCCCGGTGACGTCATGGGGAGAAGGGTCGACGATGTGCTGCGTCAGCGGAGAGATGTTACTGGTGAGTTCGGCCAACACCTCGCGGATAAAAAGGTCATAACGTGGATCTTCTACGAAACCTACCGGAGGCGCCAGCGCGGGTCGCTTATCGGATGCGAATCCCAGCCGAACGCTGACGAAGCACTCGTGTCCAATCGCTGCCCATGCCGGCCTCCTATATGGGTGGCGTTCGTATCAGATCACAACTCCGATCTCGCTGTCTGCAGCAGGCGTTGGATCGGCTGAGCGGCTTTTGGTGCTGGACTTGGGTCATTCCGATTGAGCTCTCTTGGTGCGATCGAAATTATCTGGAAAATTCGGGTGATCATTAGCTTTGCGCAGATACCTTTCTTATACTCTATTTTATTGTTGTTTCATCAGGGAACATCGGAATTCGGGAACCATGGTAACCATTGCATTTCTGCAATTTTAACTAACATCTTGAAGTTACCGCTTTTCCCTCATTCTAAAAAAAATAAAAAAGTAAAAGCTGATGGACATGATGATCTTAGTGCGAGGGTACAAAACGGGACGGACAGATACAAAGCTCCCAACTCAGCGAAATAACTATTATGAAAACAAATCGTTAAATAGGCTCACAACCACAAGCAGAGCACGCTGTCCGAAGGTCACACTACCGATCAAGCAAGCTGGCGCTTTTTAATAAAAAAATAGACCATTCTTTTTCTTGTTCTGGATTTTTTGTTTCCAGTCAGACAGATTTCTAATGCATGAAAAACGCGTGCACATTTTGCACGCCCACCAAATAGTGTGGTCAAAAATAATAATTATAGAAAAAAAATGAAAGACGTTTACAAATCTCTGTAATGCAAAATTAGAGCGCAGCTCTTGAGGACGAGGAGGGGAGGGTACGGAGAGGAGGTTATGCCCCTCCTCCTCCTCCTCCTCCTCCGCCTCCCTGACGTAAATTTTCCCACTAAATTTAGCGAAAAAATTTCTCCGCTACATTTTAAATTAAAATAAATAATAAGCGTCCGCCTGTTGTGAATTTTAATAGTAATAACAGGTTGCCGTTGAATTTATTCCCAAAGTGCCGAAGCTCGCAATATTAGCTTTAGAAGGCGGCGGAATCATGGAGGGCTTCAAACTGGCGGCCGCGTGCATTAGGAATAGAAAGTGAGGGAGAGGAGGAGATATACCAGGTGTCCCAGGTAGCAGCCAGGCTCTTTAAATTGACCGCAAAATTCGGGTTCTTAATCTATCGCGCTACGACTTTGTGCAGCGTTGCTCACAGATGGTGCTTTTTTTTTTTTTTTTTTGTAAAATTAGCAAAGAGCGAATTTACCTAAGGAAAAAATAAAGAAAGAAAAAGGCTTAGCTGCTATGGAAACGCAGCGAAGCCACCGGTCTTCAAACAATACGGCGCCGTTTCGCACGGGAGACAAAAGATAGCGCAAACGGTCGCGACGCCAACTGCCGCCAACGAACGAGCATACGGCGCTGAGAGCCGGCGTCTTTAGCAGACGATCGTTTCATCTCAAAAGCGGCTCGAGATTTTGTTTTATATCAGTTACCAATGTATTATTTTATCATCCTTACTAATGAAACACATTGAATGGACACATAATCGATTAAAAATGGTTTGTCAAGTTATTTTGATTTTTTTTTCGTGGTACTTATGTCGTCTGCTTAGCAGTTCCTTCTTGTTACCGCGCCTGTCTTTGGTTCTGCTAGTGTCGCCGCCTGCGGAACGCGCGCCGCTTTTGAGTCGAAAACATCGTCTGCTAAAGACGGCCGGCTCTCGGCGCCGTATGCTCGTTCGTTGGCGGCGTTCGTTGCGCCATATCTTGTCTCCCGTGCGAAACGGCGCCGTGTTGTTTGAAGACCGGTGGCGTCGCTGCGTTTCCCTAGGCGCTAAGCCTTTTTCTTTGTTCACTTTTTCCTCAGGTAAATTCGCACATTGCAAATTTTACAAAAAAAAAAAAAAAAAAAAAGCACCATCTGTGAGTAACGCTGCACAAAATCGCAGCGCGATAGGTTGAGAAACCGAATTTCGCGATCGATTTAAAGAACCTTGCCTGTATTTGGGGGACACCCGGTGCCGAGCTTTGCTTGGCATAATTAGTAGGTTAACGCAAAGCCGTAGCTAGCTGCCGTTATCTCTACCACGCTGGTCCCTACCACCGGGGCCTCTACTCACTGTTTTAATGCCGAACGCGTACGGAGATGAAACAGTGAGTAGTGACAAGGACAGCTATTGGCGACGTGCGCGACCGAAAGCGTCGCTGTGGTCGGCCTTCCACGATTGGCCGAACGCTGACTATGACGTCGGAAAGGGGATTTATCTTTGACGAAATAAGAGGAATGAAAGAACTTTAATTTTGACGGTGTTGGCAGTGTTCCTTTGAGAGTGCAATGATTTTAAGCTTCCACCATGCTATTTACAAACACCATCGAACTTGTTGTTTGCAAGGTAATGACGTCACAAGGGGGAACCATAGGAGGGCGCCACTAAAACATCTCGCCGCTAATAGCTTGGCGTCTACCCCTCTCATATCATCATCTCCCTTATCATCTCTCTCATCTCTGTATTGACTTGAATTATCACCGGCAAAGCCGACAGAACAAACACTCCTTGATATAGAAACACCCTACGTGTTTTGCGCGAGCCGTAGCTATACTCTCTCTTTTTTTGTTTTGTTCTCCCCGTCTTCGAAGTGGCAGTCATCGGGAAGTTCGAAAGTCAGATGGGCGACGATACTCCAGTTCCGCAGAACGCACTGGAATGCGGCGCTCTCGAACAATTCGGCAACTCCAGTCGTCATGTGAGCGCAAGTGCGATTCGCGTCGTGAGAAACGCAGGATCGTGAGAAACTGATAAAGGAGGGTCGGCGAAAGCGTCAGCCAAATCGTAAGGTGGGACGGTTTTTTTTTTTTTTGTTGTTGTTGTTGTTGGTTTTTTGTTTCTTATCACGGTCGGTGTCCTTGTGAAACGCTACGTCGCCGCCCCACTGTATATCTTGCAGCATCAGCATCGGTCACAGGAAAACGTTCTCAGCCGACTAATGAGATCGCAGTGTAGGGCAAGGTAGTACGGAAACGTGATATAGTAAAATTGGCACGTTATTTAATTAAAAATAATTACGAGCCAAATAATTTTTATTAACGCGACGTTTTGATGATAAACGTTACCCCTTATAATCACTCCCCTCTTGTAAATTTCAACGTCACGCGTGAGTCATAACCATCAATCAATTGATGCTATTCCTTTAAATTTTCTTGCACCGTCAAGAACAATCTGAAATCAAGATTTTAACTTAAGAATGGGTGGAATTTTCGAGTACAGCTTTATTTAGGTTTTAGGAGATTTGTGATGATACTATTATTATGAATATTATTACGAAGCACTTCCAATTGGCATTGTACTTGGGCAGAAAACGTTATGAAACAGCAAAAACTCAAAACGGCTGAACCACCGCGGGGTTGGAATGTCCCGCGAGCCGACGAGCCGGCAGAGAACACACGGGCGCGGTGCCACCCTCACCTGACAAAGGATAATGAACACATCAAGAGACAAATTAAATCCGAGCACAAGTGGTCGTAAGCCGTCAGGCAATACTGAAATTGTCCCGAACTTGACAATAAACCACCGGATTGTAATCATATACCGGGGGATATTTTTTTATTCGAAACAGATTAAAAAAAAAAAAAAGCCGAAATTGTCCCGAATTTAACAATAAACCACCTGATTGTAATCATATACCGGGGGATATTTTTTTATTCGAAACAGATTTTAAAAAAAGAAAGGCGTCTTTACTGTTACGTGATTGCCATCTTCACTATATGTTTCTTGAGCTCGGCGGATATTCGAGGAGCGAAAAACGGTCACCGTCTGGGGAGTAATTAATTAAAAATCGTTCATTAACTTTTTTAAATATTGAAAATAAACGAATGATTATAATTTTAACTCTACTGAGCGTAATTTAAAACCGTTAAAGGGGCGATGCAACAATTTTGTACTTTGCGCAAATACCACTTAGAACGGATCCCTGACGTTAATGACCTATAAAACACGCGTTCGTTATTCACCCCACGCAGTAGCACGGCCGGACTGAAGCCCGCGCTCTCTTTCTCTTCTTACGGCCTTTGCAATCGCCAGGGAGTCCATGGCATTTTTTCTCCGTATGTAGTTCACTTGCTTGCCGCCAGGGGCGCAACCACCTCACCCCACTTCAACCCACTCGGAGAGTCCCTTCGAGCTGTTTTGCGCTGGTGTTCCAGCTTGTTTTGTCTTTGGACGACTACGGTCCATGTGTGGAGGGAATGACATGCTTGATGCAAGGGCTGCCACCAGGGTATCGGAACAAAACGAAAACCAAAAACGAAAAACGAAAAAAACGATATTTTTTGGCGGAACGGAAACGTAATCGAAACGTTATTTATTATTTTGTTCCGGAGTGAAACCGAAAAAATTTCTTATCGGTTTTCGGTTCAAGGGAAAATATCAGCTATTTCAGTAATTCGTTTCACGCAGCGAAGAGACAGCCGTTGGTTTGTACCATAATTAAAGAGAAGACAAGCAAGCCATCGCCCCCGCGTCTAAACTCCGGGCGAACAAGCATAGCAAAAACAAAGACAAAAAATACAACGAGAAACAAAAAACATGACGCAAGGCGCCATTGCTTCCCACCAATGAGAGTGCGGTGGCGCGACGCCTCCACACGCTCGCAATGCTCTCCTTGGCTCTTGCGCCCTCTCCCTCCATGCTGTCTTCGGACGACACAGACAGACAACAGATCACGGCAAGCGCGGGAAGTTTGTGACCCGGCGTTGTAGAAGTCCATCTTTTGTTTTTCTACGGATACGGCAGTCTGAGACTCTGTTGCAAAAGTGTACTTCTTCATCCCTATGGGCCTTCAGGGCCTTCTCGGCGCTGAAATTTATTTTATCGGACCAGAGGTCTTGCCTTTCACCGAGCACACTTGATGACGTGCTGCTTCTGAGATCATGCTCGGTGCCTTATTGATCATGATCTCATTCTCAAGGAAATGAACATGATCTCAGAAGCAATGTCGTTTCCGCGGATTCCTCTAGAGCGCCTGAATTATCTATTTTTGTGTAAAAATAAACGTTACGTTCCTTTTAATTTTTGCTGAGATTTTTTTTTTTTTTTTCATAGAAAGAAACCGTTACGAACCGTTACGGAGCATTATTTTTTCGTTCCGGAGCGAAAACGGAACGGAACTTTTTTGTAGGGAACGAAAATGAAAACGGAACGAAAAACATTTCGTTCCAACACCCTGGCTGCCACAGCAGCCCTTGATCACATTGTCAAAGAAAAGGCCCCTTCTAAGCAAATACAGATGTCAGAAACTGGTTCTGAGCAGTTGGCAGCGGCTGTGCCCGACTCGGTTACCACTGACCTGAAAAAACTGAAAGAGCCTTGCGCTCCATCTCCATCCGTGACATACTCTGGTCTGGTGTACGTCGGTGGCTATCTGGTGAAATTCATTAGAGAGTTTGGGTGCGACACCTACGTGTTATGCTGTTGACTACGAGTAACAGAGGTGATCCTCTGTTCGTCTTATTGCAAGGCCAGGATAAAAGCGGACTTCATTATCCAAATCCTATGTTCCTCGCACCTCTGGCCAACATGGTTGCTTTTTAAAAAAAAGAAAAGGTTGTTAAGCACCTTCCGCGTACAAATGTGCACGAAGTTCTGCAACTACTCATTGCACCCTATCGCGAAGACGCGCCAATCCTAAGTTGCTCAGAGGGCATTGAAAACAGTCACTCAAAGCGATTGGCTGGATTAATTTGCGACAAGTTCCTCAGAATACTTCTGATTAACCATGCAAAGACGGTCACAGAAAGGAACGAAAAATCAGCTGGATATGTGCAGAAGCCCTCAAGGAAGCACTTAAGGCTGTACTAAGCACTGTGCGAAAATTGTACAGACTACTACACCCTCGTCTGGAGCGGCTGACCGACTTCATGTGCGGCCTATGAAATAATGATGCAGACCACGGCCATAGATAGACTGGGCGTGCTTACGTTTCACGAGAGTGTAGGAATTATTTATCATTTAAAGTTCCTCCACGTAGAAGGGGTCCCTCTCCTCCTGTTCTTGAGTTGCAACAGAAGTCTGGGGGTAATGACGAGTATAGTTTTTCCGCAAGTGCATTCGCTGTCTCTACTTACTACTTTTTATTCCGAATCTCTGGGAGATGTGCGTCAAATATTCACCGTTTCGGGTTCATCAGGAGCGCATTAGATAGTGGCTGAGGGTCTAAACGTAAGGGATCAGGTGCCAAAAGCTATAAAAATCTCGGCCGCAAGTTGCGACAGGGCTGAGATACACTGTCAGACGCGATATGTGCAAACTGCAAAGGGTAGCCCAGGGGGCAGGTGACAGCGCCCCCCCGCGAATTGCGGCGGGAGGTGGCGATTGCCCCAATTGCAGAGTCCGTAAGAAGAGAAAGAGAGAGCGCGCTTCCAGTCCGGCCGTGGCAGTAGAAGTCCCAGAAAAAAAAAATTAAAGCAAAACGAACAGCGTTCCCCCCCTCAACTCGCAGCCAGAACAAGCGGTCACGTGATCTGGAGCCCACTATATACCGCCAATGTTGATCATATATCCACGCGCTGGGGTTGACAAAGCACAGGACACGCGCTGAGTTCCAGACTTTATTATGGCTCGGCTATTGTCGTCGTTGCAGCGATTGGACACGGGCTACTACCCGAATGCTTCTCGAGCTAGTAATTATCACGAGCCCAAATCGAGTGCTCACGCAATTCTCGGGTTCAATCTATGAACCGCATTCAAATATCGTCAATGGGGTGTACTGCGATCCCCACGTTACGTCATCAAATTTTGCAAAGGAGAGATTGAATGAAAATGATCGCCCTTGTCCTTAAAATTACACCGCAACAAAGGAGTTTCTTGGCCAGTGACGTAGCGTGCGGGTATCCTTGAGTCCCATTAGTGCCAGTAAGCTCGTGTAAAGTGAAGAACATTCCAATTGACCGATCTCATCAAGCGTTCCACGCATGCGTGACGCCGCCATAACTGTAGTTCGTAGGAGGCAGACGCCAGTTCACGAGATAGCTCATGCCGCCTCGTGCTCTGCTCGCACAGGGCTCCAGCAGGGTTGTCGCGCGTGCAGAAAGACTACAGCTCCCACGATGCATGTCGGCAGCGGTGGCGTACTCAAACTAGCTGGTGAGATCGGCCTATTGAATATCGTTGTACCGCTTTTTTAAATCGGTAGCTTTCAGAAATACTTCGAGCGCGTGAGAAGCGCAGTAGTGGGCTTCTCACGCGCTCGCGCGAGAGAGGCCGCCGCGCGATTTTTTCGTCTCTCATAGCCCCAGCCTTGTACCCGTTTAGCGAGTGGTACCTCTAACGCAATATTAGAGAGTTTTAGTAGATCGTTTTCAAAGGCCCGCTATTTGTAGCAGGAGCTCGCGCTGCCAATTCGATGCATGCTCCGAAGCGCGCGCCTGTAGCGGTAGCGGGCCTTTGAAAACGATCTACTAAAACTCTCTAATATTGCGTTAGAGGTACCACTCGCTAAACGAGTTCAAGGCTGGGGCTATGAGAGACGAAAAAATCGCGCGGCGGATCGTGTTTTCGGGCCATGGCCCGAAAACACGATCTACTAAAACTCTCTACTGCCCTCCCACGCGCTCGAAGTATTTCTAAAAATGATTGATTTAGTTGTTTTGGACGACGCTCAGCAGGTTTCTAATTGGAACCAAGTGTCTTTTCACTAATTAAAAAGTTAATTGACAAAGTTTACTTAATTACTCTCCAGACTGTGACTGTTGTTCGCCCTCGAATGTCCGCCGAGCTTAAGAAACATAGTGAAAACGGCATTCACGTAACAGTAAAGACGCATTAAAAAAAATATTCGAATAGAAAACATTATTTGGTATAGTTTAACGGACTCTCATTCTTGGCTTATCCATGCTCGCCACGCTCACGCGCTACATCGCTACGCGCTTACTCTCATTCCCTTGCCTGCTGAAACCAAAGATTCCCACGACGTGAGCGATGCAGTAGCCTACATTCACTTGAAATGCGGGAGGTAAATGAGGAAGCTGAAGTGAATTTAAGGGCGCAAAAAAGCTGGTTTATATTGAACATGACATAAACCCCGAGAGCAGGTAAAAACGAAAAAAAAAGACACTAAATGGTCTCGAACAAAGCTGAAAATTTTATCCCCCCCCCCCCCCCCCCCCCCCCAAGAGGTGCCATATTTACAAAAGGAAACCTAGAGTTAAAAAGCAAAACACCCTCTTTCGAAAAGTAAGCAACAAGACATGCTGACCTACCAATGACACGAAAGGACCGTTCGCCACACCCTTCTCCTCTCTTACTACGAACCTTCGCTGACCGAACACAATCACTCTTCTCCTGTACGGGCGGATTTATGGGTCAGGCGGTAGGCATTCGGCTGGCGAAAAGGGGGGGGAGTCTGCTGAGATATGACGTTACGGCCTGAACGTTGTCCAGATCTATTTGGTTGACCCAATATTTGGTATGTCACCAAAAACTAAATGTGTGGCTGGTGTATGTCAATAATTTTATTCAAACAAAAACAAAGCATTGTCACCGAGGGGATCGCAAAGCGTGATGACAAAATCCTGGAGATCGCATTGTCGATAACGCCAACAATGCGATTCCCTCGACTTCGTCATCGAGCTTTGCAAAAAAAAATAATAAGAAGAAGAAAAAAGTTGCCTCTTATCCTAAAAATTACGCGGCGACAAAGAAGCTTCTCGCGACTCGAGCCAAACAAATGGCACCCAGCGGGAAAAAACTAAACTGGCCGGAACAACCCCCCAGCACCCAGCGCCTTCTCTGTGTGTATACTCTTCTACCGGTCCGTTGCTGTGTTTGCGCTGTTTTCTCCTTCCGATGCATCACCAACTCGCCCAGATTGCAACGCTTCTATGGCCGGAACAGGTCCTTTCTCGACTTGTGCTCGTCTCTTGCGGCTTCGGTGAGTGCACACAGTCGGCAGCTAGTGCAAGGACCACCGATGTAAAACGAGACAAGTTGCATCGACTGTGCCCAGCAACGAAAAAAATGAAACACGTTTACAACTCCCTGTAACGCCGAACTAGAGCGCAGCTCTTGAGGAGGAGGAAGAGAAAGGGGTACTGAGGGAAAGGTATACCCCTCCTCCTCACCTCCTCATCCTCCCTGCTCTCCTCCCCTCCTCCCTCCTCTTCCTCCTCCTCATCCTCCTCCTTCTCCCCTGCCCTCCTCCCTCCTCCTCCTCCTCCCTCATCCTTTCCTCCCCTCGTTCTCCTACCCTCCTCCTCCTCCCGCGCGTTGCATCATGGGAAATGTCCCATAATGCACCGCGTGGTTACGCCAACGGTGACGGCGACGCCGCTCAAGCCGGAAACGGGCACCTAAGAGCTGCGCTCTAAAACGGCAGCTACGACAACAGGGCCGCGGGGAAAGACTCACAATGATCTTAACGAGAAAGGTAAACAGACATAGCGTCGTGCGTTGAGCTGGCTCATGGCACGGCATGGCCTGTTTTCGACTGCCATATTAGCCCGAGAATGGCGATTTCCGCAGGTCACTGGAATCGCGAATACTTGGATCTCACCTTGCACATGTTAGTAAACATGTGCAAAGTGAGAAACATTCCTACCAAATGCTGTTGCACGACCTCATAAAGGTCTTTATCAAAAGAAACAAATAACAGGTTATGACTGTCGATCAAAGCGAGTTTCGTCATAACAAAACACGGGGCACAAGTGGTGCAACACGAATGCACAAAAAACGTCTCCCATTAAGAAACAAAAGCACATAATTGGAAGGCTGCGGAGCATACGCTATAATCTAAACTCCAAAGGATTGATCGTCCTTGTGCTAGAGTTTCACGAGCGCCTCGCTACTGCCTAATTCTTCACGCGTATGTTCTTTTCTGGCCAATCGGTGAGGCATGCGTTTGCGAGCTATGTTTTTTATATGTCGACCTGGGGGCATTAAGACCCTGTAAAGTTGCCGTATTGGTCTGATTTCAGCGAGGGTGATTTGCAGCCTTTCGATCCGGGCATTTTTTGGACGGCCAATGGAAAAGCTGTTTATTAACGATGTCCTGCAACTCTAATGTCGTCCGAGAAAAGTAAATATCTAATTGAAAGGGCGAAGATCTCAACTCGATGAATTAGGGAGAGCCAGTAAAACTAAACATTAGTCGAAAATGAAAATCAATTACTCGCGTGAGCATTTTGACCGATCCACTTTTGAGGCATGTGGCTGGCGTGAACCCAACAAGACCTTCGGCTCTAGTGTATCAATGAAGATTTAAAAAATAATTTGCTCGACGTACAAAACAATCGACACATAAAAAAGAAAGTACATAATAATAATAATAATATAATAATATAATAATATTAATAATAATAATGAACAGTACACATCCCACTTTTTGAATTTTGCCGGTGAAGTATAATAAGCTAATTCAAATATCATGATGAAGAAAAATCAAGGGACAAAAAAGGCGGGTTGGAAACAAGTCTGCCATTTTGATTTGTTAATTTATTTTCAGGACTTGCATTAGTTCTGAAGTACTTGTTCCTGTTTTCCCCATGTATCTAGGTCACACAGTGCGTAGGGAAGCTAGAAATGTCTGCGCTTAAATCAGAAGTTAAAAAGCGCCGTCGAGGAAAAAAGAAATATAGCATGTGGGGAGGAGTTTCTTTCCGAAAATAACCTTTCTAAGCGTTTCGTGTGGACGTGACAGTTTTTTTTTTTTTTTAATCTTTGGGCGGAACCCGGTGCGTTTGAATATTCCTCGCACTGTTGGTCTAATCGCGGGGGTGGCCAGGCTGACCCGGCCTATAGAGCCGCAAACAGAACCACGAAACTTCCAAGAGCCGCAAGGGGGGCAAGAGGGGGGCAAACTTTTGGCCAGGGCAATAACCGAAACTTCAACTACTTTAAACCTATCCAGGTCAAAATCCGTCCAACTGTACGTAAGGTAGCAGTCACACAAGACTACCAAACCGCAACCTGTCTTTATATTTAAATCGCGTTCCATTTCTCCTGTTGGGGAAGTGCTTGTGTGACCTGCAGGGAGGCGGGTGGGTGGAAGGAGGGTGGAGGGGGAGGAAGGGGAGGGAGCCGCGAGCCACACTTTAACACGCGAAGATCCGCATGCGGCTCGCGAGCCGCAGCTTGGCCACCCCTGGGACTCTAATGAAACGGCAGGACAACGGGGACCTCTTACTTCTTCTCATGTACGAATTCTTAGTTCTATATAATGCAAACTCCCGTTTGTCTTAGAGGTAAGCGACACGAAAGAAACAACGTTTCTGATAAGGAACGTGATGATGATTGTGGTCTCGAATGACATAGAAGCAATGGTGTCCGTATACTGTGGAGAAACAAATATCTATAGTAGTTTTAGAGCGCAGCTCTTAGGCGCCCGTTTCCGGCTTGAGCGGCGTCGCCGTCGGTGTAACCGCGCGGTGCATTATGGGAAATGTCCCATGTCCCATAATGCACCGCGGGGGGGCAGTAGGGGGGGAGGAAAGAGGAGGAGGGGGAGGAGGGAGGAGGAGGAGAGGAGCTTGCAGGGTGAGGGAAGGAGGAGGTGAATGAGGAGGAGGAGGGGAGGACGAAAAGGAGGAAGAGGAGGGATGAGGACAGGATGAGGTGAGGAGGTGGGAAAAGGGGTATACCCTCCCTCAGTACCCTTCCCTCCTCTTCCTTAAGAGCTGCGCTCTAATTCCGCGTTACAGGGTGTTGTAAACGTCTTCAATATTTTCGTGTTTTTTTTTTTGTTTCTCTCATGGCTGCAGGATAACAATGTTCTATTAATAAGAATTCTTACCCTATGTTTAATATATTCAAGAGGTTTACCACAGCGTTACCGTAAGACCGTTTTATGGTTGTTAGAGCTCCCCAATAAGCGCGGAAAAAATCTTGAGCTCAAGCCAGGCGAATTGAACGAGGTGCCCACAATGTCGATGCAGTTGTTAGTGAATAAGTTATGTCTCCAACTTGCCGATCAGATTTAGAATGGTCAATTTCAGGGGCTGCCCGCAGCGTCGACACCAGGAGTGGTCCCATAGGCCAACTGGAAAGCCGAGCTACCAGCGACGCAATCAGCCCGGAGGGGCCCGAGGCGGACTACCGGATCTGGTTTCCTAGGGCCGACACAAAACCTCCGGAGGAATGGAGGACCTTCAGCGAGTACCGCTACACAGAATGCTCCAGAGGCGACGTCCTGGAGAAGACCCTGTCGGTGGAACAAGTCTTCGAGAAGGACAGGAAGAATGCCCAAAGCGACCACCAGGAGTCTTCCTTGGAGACCGTACGTTGCTTAACGACGCCCGACGCTAACGTCCAGGTGAGCAGGGGCCAAGCTCTCTCCAGGACGAGGGAGAAGAGCTACAAAGAGCACAGCAGTCAACTCACAAGATTCGACATTTTCCCAGAAGTGCTACAGAAGTCATCGCCTGTAACGAAAGCCGTCGTCGAAAGCGCCGACGAATCGAAGGTGTCGTGCCAAAGGTTTTGTAAGGGTTTTTCTTACTCTGGACGAGATTTTGAGGGCGATATGTTGACCCTGAAGCCTCCTCTGCTAGAGTCTGAAGACGACGAGTTTGAAGTACTGGCACCCACGGAGCCTCCGCTGGGTTTTCAAGACGGGAGTTTTGTTTCTGAAGACGACGAATTTGATGTCCGGAAATCCACGTATATCAAGATCGACAGCGTCGATGCCATAGTCCAGGATTGTGCCATGGAAGGGGTCATAATAAGGGACGTAGCTTCTGACGACCTAGGGGACATTGTCGAAGAAGCCGAGGAGGAGGTCGAGCAGCTTGAAACTGGAGAGTTTTCCTCGAGTCAAGAGAAAAGTGAAAGAAGAAAGAATGAGGTGGCTGCGGTAGAGAAGCACGATACCTTGGAAATTTTTCAAAGCCAACCAACTACCGAAACTTCGGGGGCCAACAATTGCAGCCTGGAAAGGGCCAACATCGAGGCACGAAGAAAGAGTGAGGTGTCTCCAGTAGAGCAGCACGATACCCTGGAAAGCTTTCAAAGCCAACCAACTACCGAAACTTCGGGGGCCAACAATCGCAGCCTGGAAAGGGCCAACCCCGAGGCACGAAGAGAGAGTGAGGTGGCTGCGGTAGAGCAGCACGATACCTTGGAAAATTTTCAAAGTCAACCAACTACCGAAACTTTGGGGGCCAACAATCGCAGCCTGGAAAGGGCCAACACCGAGGCGCCCCACGAAAACTTCAAATTTTGTGAATGTGCTGACAAAGCGGTTGACAGTGGCATTTCTGTCTTAGAAACAAACGCCACCACACTGCAGTCTGAGAGTCCAGAATGTGCCACAACTCTAGAACAACTAGCAGATGACAGCCAGCCTGCGAAGGCACCTCGGTCATCCGCGGACGGCGTAGACAACAAGTCAAGTCCAGAGATCATTGTAGTTGCGGACAAAGAAAATGTAACTGAAGACGCCCCAGTGCCCATTGCTTCCTTTGACTCAGAAAGTTTAGATGAAAACAAACACGGTCGGACAAATGATTGTGTCAAAAAGGAGCGAACTATTTATGAGGATCATGCGACGAAAATTGTCAGCGGTGCTCTTGAATTAATGCAAGGAGCGAAAAATTCAATGAGACCCGAAAACGGTGTGGGCTGCACAGAAAATGCAGTCCAAGACCCACCCAAAACTGAAGTCAGCTTAAATACGACCGTCAGAGAAATGAACTTTAATAGAGATAATCCTGAAGACGTCTCTGTTTTGCAGACTGTTATTACGACGCATATAGAACACTCTACAAGCGACAAATATAGAGGGAGCTCTTACGACAATATTTATGACTCAAAAGTGGCGGTTGCTGAAGGAAACGGTGTAGCCACTATACAAGTTAGTGAAACTCCTAAACCTGCTGAAACAGAGAAATTGAACGAAGTACTTCTGAGAGATTCTCTGGGAGAATCCCTGTCAGCATCGATTGAAGCAAACTTGCTTAAGGATGTCATGGAGATGAACAGAAATGATGACGAGACAAGTCAGGACGTGTCCTTCCAAGAGGACCCCGCAGAAGATTTGGAGTCCTTACCAGATGAGCGTTCTTCAGAAGGTAACCTGACCATTGTTTCTGACAGCAAGAATAATGGAGTCGATGATAGTCTGGCAGTTGAAACTGTACTATCCACTAAAGACCTCAATGATGAAAAGCACTCGACAGAAGACCCTTCGGTTCTAGCTACCGAGGGTTGCCAAAACGTAGAAATCACGAATGACACTAGAGGAGTAGATCTCTCAGAAAAAAAGGAGAACGATGGCGCTACTCCTAATGTTGTCTATTCTTCATTAGGGCCCGCTGCTGACAACTCCACCCCATTCATCAACGCCATCGTTGCCGAGGATGATAGCGTAAGTGAAAGCATAACCGACAAAGCTGAAAGTAGATCACAAAGCAACTCTCCCAAAGCTGTTTATATTCCGGCAGAGCTTAAATTAAAGACAAGTGAAAGCGTTGAAGAAACTAGTAGTGTAGTCACAGAACCCCAAAACACAACGTGCTCCAGCCCTGCTTCGAATGGCGCAGACCCCGACAAAGCCACTTCAGCTCCAGAATTTTGTGATGCAACTCTCAGAAGACAATCGAATGAATTTATCCGACCCGAAGTATCAGCTGAGCTTTCAGATATTTCGTCAACTTGTGTGAAAACATACGGAAATTTTGACAAAAGCAAAGACCTAACTGAAGGTGACGTGGATACTATAAGTTACATGAACAAGCAAGGTGACCATAGTGAAACGGACCTCAGTGCTCACACTACGAGCACTCAGCACCTGTTTCCTTCTCGAGATGAGAAGACTGAAAATGAGGGGGCATCTGACAATAAAGAAATAGGGGAAATCAACGTAAGACCAGCTGTTAGTATAGGTTCCGAGGACAATAATGCGAACCTCCTTGAAGGTGACCCATCAATTGTCTCACCTGATGTTCAATGTGACGAAAAACAAGTTGTTGCTGAGGTAAAGCAAACAACATTGAAGTTCACGGCAGAGAAAGTGCAAGAAGGTAAGCAATCTTCCCATGGGCCCCATGGCAACGAAGGAGCATCCGACAATGAAGGATCCGAAAAAATCAACACAAAGCCAATTTCAAGCATTAGTTCCGAGAACGATGGTGCGAACCGCCTTGAATATGACGCATCGATTATATTAACTGGCGTACAGCAGGACGTTGAACAAAAAACTGTGGTTGCTGAAAATCAAACAAACGTAAAGTCTACAAGAGAGAGTTTGCAAGATGGAGACCAGTCCTCCCATGACCCCCATGGCCCCGTGAAAATAGAATCAATTCAAAACGACTGTTTCTCGCATCATAGTGCGTTAAAGGCAGAAAACGAAACCCTTGTGTCCGGTCCTGACTGTAGTGAATTGGGCCACGCTGAGGACAAGGAAATGGCGGGTACTCAGGCGTCGAGCGAGCCACAAGATATCTCTTTTTCCGAAAACGTAAAGGTCTCTAGTCTTGGAACAGAACCATTGCTATTCTCAGTAGAAGGAGAAGAAAGTGCTGAACGTCTCTCTAGGCATCACATAGTCAAGGAGCTGCTCAGGGAGGGGCATATTCAGGAAAACGTATCCGGATCCAGAAACCATCAAACGATTGAAAAATCATCTATTATTCTTGAGGAAAGCTCAGAGTCAGCTGAAACAGAGGCAGCCAAACAAGTTATAGTTTACAATACTGAAGAGACTGTTGGAGGTTTTCACAGGCAGGATAACCTGTGCGATATTCCAAGTAACAAAGAAGAAGACCCACAGGAAGCCGGCAACAGAGAAGAATTTGATTCAGTGAACGGAGAGGACAGCGGCATTGATGAATTACCAGGCGATGACGAACACAAGGCTCGTCGTCGGTTCAACGCGCCATCTGGCGTCAGACATGCGAATAAAACTGGGAATTTCCCTCATAGCGCCTCCCCGAGACAAGATGGCAATGACGAAGACATCAAGGAAGGTATTCGTAGAGTAATCGCCGGACCCGACGGGATTGCGTTGGAGAAACCCAAGCAACTCCAAAATGAAGAAGTTGACGCGTTGGTTTTCGATGAGAATAGAAGAGGCAGCCAAATTGGCAAAGGCATAGACGAGATCAGACAATATGTCGAAGGTATAATTGTTAGCGCTGCCGAGAAATTAGACGTGTTTGAACAGTGTAAAGTGGGTGAGGCGCACAACCACCTTACGATGAGCGAATCTTGTTTAACGGAAGACACCTCCAAGGATTCTGAAATTGTTCAGCATGAAGTAAGCAGTGCAACGCAAGAGCTTTCCAACATATTCCATGCAGAAGCCACCGAAACAGAAGTGCACGAAGGCAAGCCTCGGGGAGGCAAAAGCACGGATAATGACGAGGCGAATTTTCAGAGTGTAACAATTCCATTTAATAACACTCTGCAAGATAATCCAGACGTGGATGTCCTTGATCAAACTGAAGTGACCGCGCACTCCATTCAGGAAAAAAAATTGGAGAAGTTTACTTCGTCTGACAGCGGTGATCAGCAACCTCAAAGAAGCTCCCCAGAAGAAACTAGGCTTGAGCGAAGTGTATCTGAATGTTCCAATGAGCAGAAGCCAAACTTCACCAAGGAGCAGTGTTCTATGGGAGACAGCACTGACAGTCACTGTGAGTTAGCACCTGCCACCCTTTTTCTGGATACGTCATATTCAGTAGCGGAAACAGGAAGCCTAGAACGTGACATTGCTGAAGTAGCTGAAGACAACTTCCTTACTGAAGAAAAAATACATTTTTGCGATCAAGAAAATTCCTCAGAAACTGTGAGTGATGATGCTGGCCGGAGTGCACAGCACGTACCTGATCATAGCCTTGAGGGAGAAATGGCTAAAAAACCCGAAAAACAAACAGTAATGGAATCGGGTTTTCCCACACACCACCAGGAACTGCACATGAGTCCTTTTTCTGGATTAGAAAATAAAACCTTGGAGACATGTTCAGTCAAGGAACTTACTCATGATGGGGGAGAGTGTATGAGTTCCGTTTTCGAGAGTACGTATAATCATGAACGTGGGGTCATCAAAATACCAGAAACCAGTGAAGATATCGTAGAAAGTAGTATCAAAACAGAAGCCATAGTGCAAACCGGCGTCAACTGTCAAGAGAGTGGCGACGAGGCAAGGCTTATTTGCCCAAAGGATGAAACCCAACACGATGACCGTCGCGACCACCAGCTAAAACCAACTGACGAGGAAAGTTCGACAAGCGAAGATATTTCCAAAGTGTTGGAATACAACGGGATAGTGGAGCAGATTATATCGAAAAAGTCAACACGTGAAGGTGTTGACCTGGCTTTCAATGAAAAAACTGATTGTGGGGACGACGGTGCTCAATCTGTCTTGGCCAGTGACCCAAGAGAAGAAACCGTCAACGCAAGCAGTATCAGAAACAACGGGGAAAACGTATCGTCCGAAATAAATGAATTGCAAGCCAGTTCTTTAATGACCACTCATCAAGATGTCCCCTCTATACATTGTACAGAACGCTTGGCTACCGGTGTTGAGAACCAAGCAAGTGTAAATCTCAAACCGTCAGGATTGAACGCAGAAGAATCTGCTGTTGACACCATCGAACTGTCATTAGATATTAAGGAACTCGCAACTATCCCTTCTGGTATTTGGGGCTCTATAGCCCAAGAAGAAACTGAAGACTACAAGAATGATGTTCTTAATCCTCACGAGCATCTCAAAGCAAAAAACTGCACCGATGTCAGTGAGAAGCCAATTGAACTTCCAGACAGCGTGGTGCGAGGTATAGAAAATGGCAATGTTGTAGAGGAACCCGCGGTCACTGAAACTGCCCATACCAGTTTTAATCACGAAGATAACGCGGATGTTCGTGAGCTTGGTATTCCAGAAGATAACGGGATGGGGAAGGCTGATGTTATAACGGAGAAACGCGATAAATCAGACAGCCAGAGTGATTCAGCAGTCGTGAATGTCCCATTAGGTCCTGGACAGCCAATAACTGAGACCGACTTTGAGACTCCTCGAGAATCAACGGACGAACACATTGCAAAGCAAGTTGTTTGTAATAATAAAGAGAACGTCTTAGAAGTTCCGCACAAAGTTAACGCAAAGAGTGGAGATGTCATAAGTGATGAAAGTGGTGGTTTTGTATTTGGCTCGTTAGCTTCGGAAAGAAGGAATACGGGTGTCGCTAGCGCTGCCCTTGACACAACCACCTCAGACAGGTTAGCAGTTGACAGCACCGTGGAAGGAGTTGGCGGCGTCTCGGGTGTATTAGAAAACAAAATTCTGAGCGAGAAGAATTTGCCACAAACTCTTAGCACACAAAACACGATCAGCGAAGCTCATGGTACAGATGAAACAACATCGGAAGTGGACGAAGTCAGCATCATGGATTTTTCCGACGAAGAACATCCCTCCTTAGACAATGAGCCGCAATACCAGCAAAAGTTGTTAAAACTTGAGTTAAAGGAGTCCAGTACTGACCCCGAAGAGCGACGGGAGGAGACCGCTGAGCCACCATTGCAGAAATCAACGCATTATGTGGAACAATGCGAAACGAATTCGAGAGAAAATGAAAGTCAACTTGGAATTTTACATGAAGCTAAAAGAGACGATCTCCAGAATTGCCAGGTTGTCCTAGCGGACCCCAGTATGCGAGAATATACAGGGATAAAGTTCAACAGCCAACCTAACAATCATGAGAGACACACACAGCTCGAAGAAATTGCTGACCATGAAGGTGATTCAGCCAAACCAAAAGGAACGTTGATGACAGAGGAATACGAAACCGTTGAAGACTTTAATGAGGGAAGAGAAGTCTCACCGAGCTCACCATTTTTAGAGCATAAAGCTCATGAACCGGATGACGAAACACGCTCATTTAAACCAACCGAGGTGTTAACTGAACATCCGACGTCCCAGTCATTTCTGGAAGAATCTTTTAAAACACCCAACACAAATCTGACCGGCGATGATTACACACACTGTGATAACGAGGATTCAACGAAACAAGAAATCTCCAAGGTGCAGGAAACGGATTTGTGTTCTCAAGACACCGAGAACACAAAAGGTTTTGGTGCGCTGTCCGGCAACGAAGTGAATATCGAATCAGAGGTTATTGAAGCGCCCATCTACAAAGACACAGTGAACAGAGCAGGAGACCAAACAGATGGATCGACTGTATCAGGAAACTTCCATTCCCATATTCGTAGACAGGCATCTCTGAAGGACGATGAACTGTCAGATGCTCTGGAACAGTTTTCGTACCTAATTTCAATGCCTGATTCGGAATCGCTCGAATCAGAATCGTCATTGCAGGGGCTGGAAAAGAAAGATGACGAGGATAAAAACATTATAACTGACGTCACAGAAAACGACGTGATTCCCGAAGAATTCACGGAAAGCGGCGATGACACGGAAAATTCTAGGAACGAGACACTCAAACATAACTCAAGGGACATAAAAGAGCACGATAATAACTCTATAGAGAGTTGCACACCTTCGACACTGTCAGCCTCGGGCGCAGGGGATAGTCCAGAGCCTGAACAAACCGATGATGGCCAACACGTGAAGGTTAACTCCAGCTACAGTAGATCAGAAGACGTGGAGCGTTCCTCAAGTACTCGTGCTGAGACCACCACTCATGGCATCGTAAGGTCGATCAGGACGTACCAAAAGACCGTCCTCCACAAAGAATCTACACGTACCGTGCGAAAGGTACGATCCCTGCAGACCCCTCCGTCCGAGAAACACGCTGGAATTTTCGCCGAAGAGGAGCTGGGGTACGACGTCAGTGGCATCGTTCCTGACGTGGTGTGCGCTGCGGAGCAGGCCTTCCAGACGTCCTCCATCCCGAGGCAGGGCCTTAGCCAACGTACATCCGTTGCCGTGGGCCCGAGTACGGGTGTGCAGGCGACGCCGTCAACCAGCGACCAGCAGGTCCAGACTGAGTTTGCAGAGCTCGATTGCGTCACGAGGCTGGTGGAGCTCCAGATCGTAAGTCCATTGAACAAAATGTCTGACTGTTTTGAACGATAGCCTTCGAGTTTTCACTGGCAGTGATCTTGAACGTTAAAGCGCGTAGGCGACAATAGCAAGATTACCACCTTACTTTAGGTTTAACATATCTGCGGACGGTTATATGTTACGTTTAAGTAACTACCTTTGGTTGTTGCCTAAAACCAGGATCGTTTTCAGAACAGTGAATTGGAGAGCTTATAAAGATCAAGAACGCCAAAAGCACACGATCGAAAAGTAATGTAAAATGCCCGTAACAGTTTTCTTTTTGAAATATCATTAAATTTTCTATAAGCGGTTGTGTGTTTATGACTCTTTTTAGCATTTAAGCATTTAGTGCTGAGAGAAACTTCGTAATATCTGCGTGGTTATTTTGTTTCAAAATCCTGTCATCTAGTTTTAATGTCTTATGAACCGCACGATTATTTTTTTTTTTAAATCTCATTGTTAACTTGATAATATATTCAAAATACGAAATATCTTTTCAGGCCATGAACGAACAAGAGGAGGTCCGACGTCAGGACATGAAAGCCGCCTGCGAACTAGTAGAGAAGCTAGAAGCTATGCAGATTTCAGAGTCTCTGATGAGGACCCAGGTATGTATCCTGTACGCGTGCACTTTCAAGCGCACTTAACCAGCGTCTTGCAAATGGGCAAGGTCCTCTTGACTTTACTAGCGTTATGCTTCTGCATTACCAAAGTTCGGCTTGAACTGGCAACAGATGCGCCGCTTGCGGCTGCACATTTCGAAGAAAAAATTAGCGGAACGGGGTCTGGGATTTCAAGTCTGCCGATGCCACAGCGAAAAAGTTTCTTGTGGCACCACTTTAAAAGTGACCAGCACTACATGCGGACGTTCTGCTGCGCAGGATATTGCGTGGTATTTGATTGATTGTGAGAAGAGGAGTGCACGTGCTCGTTTAGATATACAGTATAGGGTGTATTCGCTAGACGCAATATTTGTGGGTGCCGTTTAGAGCGCATGCTCAGAACGAGCTTACATCAATAGGCTGCTAAGACCGGCAATCCTGATGGTGCGGAATGAACGGTGCAAAAGAACTGTGGAAGCTCGCCATCAGCACGCGCTCAGCATTCGCGCACACAGCTATGGCCGCCAGTGAATACTCCTTGTATGCAAGAAAAACACAAAAAGGACGGAACATGACAACTTTCCTGTCTTGACACGTCTTTAACATTATTTGGTCTTTCCTATAGATATTAGGTAGTGCAAGCTCATTGAGTTTCTCTAGAAGCCAAAGACGGCAAAAATAGTATGTACCGTGGAAAAAACAAAGAACAAACTTAGAGTAAAAATTCGATCCTGAAACCTGGTTTGAATAAGGGTATTTAATTGTTCGCATAACCCAGTTCACCGATATTGTCTAGAATCCTGACATGTGGGCTTACACTCTGCTTTAATGACACTAAAGACAATTACAGAACACGATTAAGCTCTTTCCATGCACCATACATCAAAAATAATGTTTGCAAAACTATATTAAAATTATTTACTTAGTAACTTCGCGCAATATCGCAGCGAACAAGTTCAAATCAGTAGAGAGAACGTAATCAAAGACGTTCTCTATGTCTAATGTCTATTCAGTTTCCAAACAGTCGCCGCTTGACCTGTAGGGGCCTACTTCGAGATACGACAGCGAGTTACCATGACAACTCGCATGACCACACTTCGGTACGATGCTCATGCAGATTAAAACAAATTGGGATTGTTGCATACCACAGTGCTCCTACGTGTACCAATAAGAATGATCACAAATTTAACGAGAACAAGCGACCACGTGATCTGGAGCCGACTATATGCCGCCAACGTTTATCCTATCCACGCGCGGAGGTTGACAGAACACAAGGCACGCACTGACGTTGCATCAACCTGAGGATTGTGACCCAACACGGCTAAGAGTTACTGAGTAAAAAGATGTCTTCACTAACAGGTACTGCAAATGTAATATAAATGATTTAATTCGTCACTCAAAACAGCTTGAACATTAAGGTCATCAAGTTTAGTGGCCATTCGTCTTTTAGTTGTGTTTTGATTGTGGATGATGTCTCTTCCAGATCGATGCCATGGACAGCGAGCGCAAGGAGATGGGCGCCCGAGAGGCCCGGATGAAGGACGAACTCAAGGCTTGGCAAGAAACTGTTCAGCAGCAACAGCTTCTGCTCCAGCAGCTCAAGGAGGACCTCGACGACACCGAGGACGCCCTGTCTTCCCAGAGGAGGGAGTCCAACAGACTCAGGGAGCAGTTGCTCGGTGAGCGGGAACAAGGAATAGCCTACTGATGACGTGGCACAATTATAGGGCGACCTAAAGAACTGCCACGTCATCACTAGTGGATCCACACAGACCCAAGATACATGCGTCTGCCATTTCGCCGCGTACTATTGTAGAACTTCAGAGCGTTTTCCACTTAGGACACTAGCGATGGGGTGTGGTTAGGCCTTCTCTTCTATAGGTGGTATTGCTTAAAATCCCCGTGTACGCAAATGAGACACTTTGCGCTTCTCCCAGGTGCATTATTTGCGATGCCGACCGGGTGCTACGGTGTCAGGTTTTTGGGAAGAACATTGCGAGGGACAGCAAAATAAACTGAAAACACCGTATGTTATTTCAAAATATGCTTAGGCAACCATGTTGGCAGTTCTTACTTCTAAAAGACGGCACACCATCAACGGACCTGGGGGCGGCATTCTTTCGCTGCGCTTATAGCAACAAGCAGTTCTTGATTTGAATCGTTTTTTTTTTTTATTCCCGTGATCAAAATCAATGATACATGACGTCAGAGGTTCTACCTGCTCCCGTCTCCTTTTTACGCTCCTGGAGCGTACGGTAGCTTTCCTGTGTGAGATACCTTACGCCGCGTACGCGCGGCCAGGTGGTGTCTAATTAACAACAACGAAAGAGGGACATGGGAGGCAAACAGACAACAGAAGTCTGTCGGTTTGTCTTCCACGTCACCCTTTGGTCATCGTAATCTAAGGAATCCACGTAAAATTACATTAACTGTGGGTAAAGCATATATGGTGCTATCAAAGTCACTACCTTTTACAATCGGCAAAACTTCCAGTCGCCGCCAATCCCTTCCGGACCAAATCTCCAATATAAAAATATAAAAAATAAAAAGATTTAGTTTTTTTTTTCCTTTAAATTACCAATCTTCCCAGAACATTTAGTTTCTTTTATTTTTACGCGCCGTCTTGGCCAATCTCAGTCTTTCTAGTCGACAGAACGCCTACTCGCTTGCACCTCTGCTCACTGCAGCACGTTTCGTTGGCGTTGGAAGCCGGTGAAACAGTAGTGAGTTTTAGTATTACGTATACGGAGCAAACACAAGTGTGTTTGCGTTAAGGCTGCATGTTTCACACTGCCCGTGCCTGTAGTAAAAAATTACGGTCTTGAATTAGAGCATGGCGATGAGGCGCATGCACCACGTGGAGCACGCAACTCTAACGCAAAAGCACAGCTTTTGTGTGTGCTTCTATTCGCGATACTAATACTTTCTAATAAGGCATAATCCCATGCCGTCTGCAGCACTACATTGGAAAAGTGAAGTGTGTTGTTTGCATCCGGAAATGGCATTTTGCGAGCCATGATCGCGAGCAGTTCCGCCGTGCCCGCTAAGCAGGAGCACCGGGGGACCCCCACTAGAGAGCTTCCCGTCTCCGCCGCGAGAGGGCGAGCGTCGAGCTGGAGACACGAATAAAAGAAACGCGATTTTTGAAAGTTAAAGCACAATCAATGAACATGCCAAGATCCTTTACAAAAAATGCTCGTTCTATCGGATTTCCATCAAGATGATATGTAAAATCTAAAATAGCATGGCAATAGATAACGATGAAATTGGTGCTTTTTGTTTCTCTCGTGTGTGTTTCAGTGCTCCAAGCGAGCGGCGATACCGGCATCGCCGCGGACGTACTCAACAAGGAAGACAAAGGGATACAGACACCGGACGATTCCCAGCAGCATTTTGCAACCCTCGACGAAATCAGGTCTCGGGAAAACATCTGCGGTCTGATCAAATGTTACTGAACACTCTCAGCAAGAAAATATTATTGCGGGAGAAGAACAGAAAAATTGCGGTTTCTCTTTCCTCGTGCGCAAAATCGTTGTCCCATATTCATTAACTTTCTACTGTTTTTGGTGGGAAATCGGCTCTCTCTTGGATCGCCAACAAAACTTTGGTAATCTAAGGGATGTCCGAAAATAGTGTTGATGATTCGAAACAAATATAAAAAATAAACACCTGGGAACGGCATTGCGAGGTGATCTTAATATTTAAAGTTTGTATTACGAACGTCAACTTGCTTTGCATCAAACATAAAAGTATATGTATGAACATTCTATGTTTTTTTGTTTTTTTTGTGTTCTAAAATGTAACATTCTTTTATGTGCTTTCACGTTTCCGTTTGCTGCGTCTTTTCGCCGCTTTTTGCTATGCGTTTTACAATGTGAACTTTGTTTTTATATAGACCATTCCAATCATGGCCTTCTGGGTTCTTCCATCTTTGTCTACTGAGCTGTAGAATGCGTTCGTTCTGAGCGTGCGCGATTGCTCTCTTTTGCATAATATCAAAGGCCGCGGATCCTTCCACTGCCCAGTCACTTGGCATCTTTCGCCTGAGTGGTAAGCATTCAAAATCTGTAGGCTCACCGTCCCAGAGAAGTTCGCTCGTCATTAAGTCCCACCAGCTGATCCAGCAGTTTCCCGTCACGTAGCTAATCTTATCCAGTTATAATCCTCGCTCTGTATCAAAGTTATAGTCGATAATCGAAGCATTGAGACACACAGAAATATAATGACATATTATCGCACCGTGCCTCAGGGTTTGGAAAATGTTTCCTAACTCGCTTACCTGCACAATTTCGCTTCTTAATTTAGTAAAGTTTTTTTCTTGTTGCCGGAAATCTTAACTTTGGGCTTGATTTCGCTTCTTAACTTTGGCTTGATAAATCTCGACGTCTTTGTTCTGCCACAGGGAGGACCTGCGCCGGTACAAGGACCAGCTACAGAGTCATCGTCGCATGTCGGCCCAGGTCAGCTCCCAGCTGGAGGCGACGGCGTCGCGCATCGCCCTGCTCAAGCAGGATCTGTCTTCGGACAGCTCACGTGGGCAGGACTACGCCGATAACCTCACGGTACTGTTCGAAGCACAAAACGGCGCGTACTCAATCCCAGTTCATCTCGTTGGCACTAGAGTCACTGGTTGGCACTAAGGTCACCAGGCGGCACCAGAGTTACCCGCACATTTGTCGTATTAAGCAGGAGCTGTTCGTTTCAAACATTCACGTTTTTTTGTGTTTTTTTTTCTTTTTACACCGGGTGGCGCTGGTTCCTCTCTGTACTGCGAATACATTGAGACGTATAATGCGTATAGTCCACACACATGCGTTTGCTTACGACCGAGTTCTTGTGATCTCTTACGAAGAGAGTAAACGTTGGCGCCATCTATGATGTGACGCCGTAACTGTATTTGACTAGATTAAAGGTTTTGCAGTATTCGTGAGATCAAATGTACGTACTATTTATGAGAAATGGTCGTTTATTACATGACTAAAAGCTTTCAAGTCAAATATTTAAAAAAAATGTGCGAAAAAAAAGAAAAAGAAGGAATTCTACAGGAATCGCAAGTGCTCCACGACTTTCCGATAGATGGCGCCAGTGTGTTCTCACCTCGTAAGGGCCTGCCAAAATTTACCCGCATTCTCGCCCTAGAGAAAGCGGCCCAGCTAAACACTATAAAAGACCTGGCAGAAGACGCCTATGTAAGTCAGTGACTCAGACTTCAAAAAACATACTCAGGAAGAATAATTCTGAACAGCCTGGGTTAGAGAAGCTTCCTAATACCAAGCATGGCACCACCCGCTCACCCTTGGAAACACAAAATGGTAATGGACATCAAACCGACACCAGAAAACCAGGGCAAGCAATCATGAAACGAAGACGGCCCTACGGCACTGGCGTGGCACTCGGTCAGAACCGGCAGAGCAGTAAGTTAGTGCCTCCCCAACAAGAGGTGCAAAAACAACAGAACCCCAAGCGATTATCTGGTCTCTCGAAGGACAAAGCACCCAGGACAAACCACAGTGTATATACATCTTCACTGATTCTCAAAAAAACAGCAAAAAAGAAAAAAAAAAGAAAAGAAACAAAAAAGAGGAAGCGAAAACAATGTTGCAAGAGAAATCAAGTAGACACGCTGAAACACAAGACGGAGGCAAAAAATGACTAAACACAACGTTTAAGACTTTTTTTTTTTTGCTTTCGTTTTGGGTATGTCAATTAACAACCAGCTCGCCTGACTAATAACGTTGTCTTTCAAAAATTAGTCAAGATCCTCTTATCTTATTGAGGTGACGTCTAAATTACATGGATACCAGGACATCAAGTGATTTCTGGCAACGAGGAAGCCAACGAGACCCTGAAAAACGAGCTACAAGCATGCAGTTTCGCACAATGTCTTGTGGATCCCTCCAGTCAACTTTCACCAACGGGACTGGACCCAGACGAAGTTGAAGGAACGGAAAGAAAACCTTGCAACGAATACGGCAATCACACCACGGTTAATTAAAATATTTCATAAACCCACATCGGAAGACAGTCCTTGCCCCGACCCCAACTATACAAGACGTGAAGTCCCGGCTACCTGCAGACACCTCATCTGGGATTGCATGACCAAAAGCAAAGAACGACAAGAAGCAATCTCCAAACTTCCAGAAAATTTACAACCCCTACGGTACAAATACTGGGTGACCGCAGACAAAACTACAACAAAGGCAGCAGAACATGAATTCGCTCCTTGGCTACGTCAGGTCGACGAACCTGACACAACATACATAATCTCATTTCACCACCTCATCCAACCTCCTCTCCCCGCCAGATAAGATCACCCTAATCAAGCTATCGTGTTTATTCTTTTTTTAAATTAAACGTATGTTATTACTATTAGGGATCAAAAGAGGTCTTTAAGCTGTCGCATGTGTGTTAACGAGCCTAATTAGTCTTTCACAAGAACTGTCGGATATGCCCCGAATTCCTTGAGAGCATGAGAGCAGTGCAATATCTATAATAGGGGGCTAGATGGCGCATAGCCGCTCTCCGAAAATGGCGCAAGTGAATCCACGCGGAAGTTTGATGCTTGTCCCGGAGGTCGGGTGTCTGCTTGGCTTCCTAGTGCATTCAGTCGATGTTTTGGCCCATACTGTCCGGTGTCTTTGAGTGGGTTTTTAATAACCATGTTCCGAATTAAATCCCGGAAGAGAGGCATTTGAACTTGGGATCGAATCTCAAAATGTTTACATTGAATGGCTTCCCACGATACTTCTCGGGTGTGCATGCACTCTTACTGCGCAACAAGCAGGTTCTCTTGAGGTGAGAAGCGAAAATCCAGCGCCCTCGACGCTTTTCGAACCAGCACTTGGAAGGGTTACAAAGCCTGCCTAGCGCTCACTTCCGGGACAAGCCGCTTACTTCCGGTGACTTCAGTCCCGCGCGCTCGACGCGCCATCCAGCCCCCTGTAGTAGAAATCAGTGAGTGCGTCACTGCTCTACTCAGTACGAGCGTGTTTCTGACTTCACGGGAAGGGAGGAGAGGCTCCTCCCTTCCCGTACCTGTGCGCCCTTTTTGCAATACAGACTTTTTGCAATACACAAAGACAAAACTCCGCTTACTGGCCAATGCATGCCTCGGCGCAACGCGCATAGAACGGGCTTTGTTTCTTGTGCTGCTTGTGAGCATCGCATTTTAGATGAGCATCACGTATGCTACAAATGTGGCTCCGTGCGATCGACCCTTTTATATCCCGTGTTAGGACACTTCATCGAATTCCACCGTTCTGTGCAGTTCTGTTTACGCAAGCAGGATGACGAAAAGGGGCTTTGGAACTCTTGGAACTATTTGTAAACGTGTTCTTTATTAAAAACTGAGTTGACGATTCATTCTTGAGAAGTGAGCTTTAAAAAATGCTCTTGATGTACACTACCCGACGCGCACAAAACACAAAACGCTTGGTATCTCTCTATTTCGCTTATAAATCGAGGAGGGCGGTCGGTAACACGTCCCAGCGGTCACGCAGTGTCGACTAACAGGAAAGATGATCTACGTCTGCGGACACTGACACTGCAAGGCCCCCAGAGAGCGGCGTACCTCGGTTATAGTACGTTATATTTCGACGCTGATTCACGCTGTAGATGAGAAAGCTAGCTCATCGTCTTCAACGGGCAAATTGATCAAAGCAGAATCTACGATTCGTCTTTCACAGCGCATTTATAGGACGTATGCATACATGACAGCATAAAGTGTCTGGTCCCAAGTGCCCAGTGTTCAGTGGCATCATCACGCGACGTTACTTTGCTATGCTAACGACGCTGGTGTCTGTCATACGGAAGCCGCTATAGTTCCAAAACGTTTTAAACTAGGCATTACAAAATATGCATATATATTTCCCCTCCAACGCGCAGGAGAAGGAGGTGCTCATCCAGCAGTTGATGGCGGAGCAGCAACAGCTGGAGCAACTTCTTCTCGAACAGTAAGTGTACATTCGTGTTCTGCGTTTTTGTAGCGGAAGATTACAATATGCTTTGGAATCACCAGTGCGCTCACTTTCCCGCAGGGGAACTCGAACCCGGCCGCAAAAGCGTTCTAGTCGAGGAACAACGTCGGCCATGTGACGCATTCGACATGACATTTCACGCGCGGGTGCCGTGCTTGTTTTGCATCACAGACTTTGGTGTCAGACCTAATCAGTTACTTGATCTCGTCATTTGCCAATTTCCTTCCGCGCAGTGATTGGCTCTCCGGGTACTCTACGTGAATGAGGGGTACGCAAAAGAAATCTGAAATTAAATATACAAAAATTTGTATTTATTTTACAAGTTCAAATTCCAGTCACCTTCGAAGTGCTTTTTGCCTCATGCAATACTCTTGTTGAGACGTTTCTTCCAATGCCAAAAACAGTCTTGAAACTCGTCTATTTTGATGATATTCAATGCTTCTGGCGTTGTTTTTTTTTTTCTTTTTCACCTTTTTTACATTGGCAAATTGTTTTCCTCCATAACTTTTTCGCACGGGCAAACAAAATTGGTAAACACTTACGCTGGGCGTAGGTGAAACACTGCGACAGCTGAGTTGTGACGTCGGAATATGTGTCATTTCGGAGCAGATGGACAGAATGAACGGTAAAGGTGCGAGCGCGCACCATAGAGTCCACATAGGCGTTTCGCATTAAACTGAGTAACACACTGGACGAAAATTCTACAGCGTTCTGAAGCCATTGAGGGGGTATTAAGTACAGAGCATTTCGTGAGCCTGTTAGACAATTTTATATGACGCAAACTAAGACTGCCTCGTGGTAATTGAAGAACACTTCGAAAATCGCGCTCCCAAATTTGAAATCCAGGGAATAATTAAACTGCATGTGTATGGCATGAACCGTTCCCTGTCGTTGGTGTGGCTGCCTGAACGTCTTATGCAATGTTATTGGACACACGCTAACACCGCCTTGGGATCTTTGAAGGGCATTTCTAAAGTTTCGCACTCAAGTTTCAAGCGTGTAGCTCCACCTAATTTCACGCCCGTGGTTTCACCGGCTTAAAAACTCACCTCGCTTTATTTGTCTCTTCTCCCGAGAACCAATCTCGCATAATTAGCGAAAACGCTTTTTTTTATTGTTTTCATTATCAGCAGTTTCATGTTCGTTTCTATGTGCCGTTATGATGTCATATGACGACCTATTATCACGTGACGTCACAGATCAAGCGACTCATGGTGTCACCTGACGTCATTAAGTCGCGTGGCGTCACTGTGCAACACGACTTGACATGACAATGTCACGTCATGGTGTCCGCTAACGTGATGCGCGGCGTAACGTGAGAGTCGTGTCGAACGGCGTGACGTCAGCGGCGTGACGTCAATGCGGAATACACTACACTAATGAGGAGCTCCTGCATGCAAACTGTCATTCTATGTATTCAGAACGCCAATCATCGTCCTTCCTTTAGTCAATTTAGTCAAGGAGAAGAATGCGCGATATCGTACTCTAATGAGAGGGGGCTCTGCCAATGATCAGGAAGAAAATGTCGTCAACCCCCTTTGCCACCTACACCCGAGAAACACGGACACCGCCCACACCGTCATTAAATCTGACCTCAGTCACACCCAACAGCGGTAAAACGTAATGAAGGTCTAAGACCGCATGAACGTTGCAGCGCAATACCGATTTCATTGGTTCGACTACATAAAAGATGGTCAATTATTGATATTTCGAGTAATTGCGATGCACTATACATGGCTGGCGGTACGGCCTCTGGGCCCCGCCATCTTGTCGCCGATGTGTGCATATCGTCTGGTCGCCAACGGGCGTGGTCACGCCTTGCGTTCGCACGGTCGCGAGACTGGCGCCCTGACAATACAGTGTACTGTACTAACAAATCGTTTTCCACCCATGGTGGCCAGACCACCGCCTGAGGCAAACGACACGCGATATTTTTAGTGTGTGATCATGTTCACTTCAAAGAACTGTCCGCCTTCTATACAAAGGCTCGCAAAATTACACTTCCTGTTGTTTTTCACACGCAGAGACCAGGGCGGCGTGACCAGACCGGGCCCTAAACTCAAGCAGGCGCTCAGCGTCCAGACGGAGGTGACCGTGTATCTCAATAGTTCAATAGTTCTTTATTGCACTCGAGGGAGTTCACACCAGGCGTGCAGGCGACAAGCAAAGGCAGGGAGCCCATGCACAGTGCGTGCCCTTGCCACATTGTCATTGTGCCTCCACGCGACTCGGTCATGTGCCTCCACGCGACTCGTAAATTGCGCATCTCACGAGGCGGTCAGTTGAAGCCAATGACTGCCCCCATTGTATTTGTTTAATTGTAGTGCTATTGCGTAATCTTACTTTCGAATTACATCACCGATGAATATCTGGAATGTTATCCCGAAAAATATTATAAACAGATAATAAGAACACATGTAGAACAACATCAGGAGTGTGTGACGACATTGAGCATAAGTTTATGATGAAGAGTAAAATTAAGAGTAATTATAGTCATAAATTATAATTATAAAGAAACATAAGAGTATATGGCGAAATTCGGAACAAATATCTAAAAAGACGGCGGCTTCGGTCGTCCCGGTTTCTGTTTTCCAGGAGGAGAAGTTGTCGGTCGTTGGGGCGCGTTGCCTGCACGAGAACCACCCGGAAGTGATCGCCAGGCAGGCACAGCTCCTGCGACGCCTCCAGCGCGAACCCCAGACAGGTGCGGCTTCCGGCTGCTCGACTTTCGACGACTGCAATCGCCTTTCTTTTTAATGCGAAAGCAGTAACTGGTGTCATGGAGCGAGCAGACGTCATCAGTTTGAAGCGTGAAAACGGCACCTAATTTCCCATTTTTGAAAACCGGAGACGTCGTCTCCGGTTTTCCAAAATGTGTAACTTCAAGCCGCTCGCCTGCCTACTCACTCTATCTTAAACCTAGTTTCCTTCGGTTCCATTGGCTGGCGCGCGTCGACTGGGCCCGCATTGGCCGCTGCGCTCGACAGTTTCCACGACCGCTCACCTCATGGCGCTGCGTGTCCATCAGCGCACCGTTAACACGGAGCGTCCAAGGTCAGCGTGTCTAGGGGAGCACGCGCGCTAACCGGCAACGAAAAGTACGCAGCAGACGAAAAAGGAAGCAGACGAGCGGCTTGCATGCTTTCGCATTCTCAACTCATAAGAAGTGCTTAGGTATACCTTGCTCTTTTTTTTTTTTGCCTTTGCCTTTTGTATATTTTTTTAAGGCTATGTGCCGTTTCTGAAGGTAAATGAGACATCTTAGTTTTGGCCGGTCAATACACGCGGCCCATTCCTTCTGGTTTCCGAATTAAATTAATTTTCTTGAAGAGAAACTCAACTTCCTTTTTTTTTTCGTTTCTTGCCACTTGGGAACCAAAGTTTTCGCTTTTGTATTTGTTGGGAACAGCGCTTCTGGAAAGCAGTTCGTCGTCTTCTCAAAAGCCTCGTATACACTCGGGCGTCCTCACGGTGTATACACCGTGCACCATTATAGCATGCGCAGGCGCACGAACGCTTACAATGGCACCGGCCAGCTGCTTTTCATTCGAACGGTCTATCCTCTCGCGACGCACTAGTAGCACACATAAAATGTGTTTCAATCAGAGGGGAGATCTTTAGCGACCCTTGTTGACACAGTTCGGGGGCCAAAACGACTTCCATGCCACTGGGATTACCTGACGTTGTAGCATGATAGTACCTGTCGCCCTTCTCAATTCTTGAAAATATTCAAAGATTTAAAGAAGGCCAGCAGCGGCGTTGCGAGTGCATTGCGGTGCAGAACCCATTGAGGAACTTCCGCGAGATTTTTGTGGAGCACCGCGAGAAAAAGGGGCTTTAATGTAATGAGGTGTTGCCATCGTAATTTGTGATCGGCCTTCACTGTAGACCTATGTCTACAGTGAAGGCCGATCACTGTAGACACAAGATACGAAGTTGACTGTCTGTCTTGTATATCTCAGAGCACACAGTGTGCTCGTCACTGCGACCTTCAGAGCACTAAGGATCAAACACACTGTGGCTCTGAAAACGAAGAGCGCACGACGTTTCGCATGATCAGTATCCTCGGGTTGTTGGCATTTCTTTTTCTTTCTAACCAATCCTTTTTTTTTCTTTTTTTTTTGGGGGGGGGGGGGGGGGGGAGTTTGTCTTTGTCGGTCCTTCATAAAATTTACAAGAAAAAACAAAAAACGCATGGGCAGTTTTCACAGTGCAAGGAGGAGACGGAGTGATGCCTTTTTATTTCACCACCAAATTATCATTAGTCGAATCACAGGACGGGTCTTTGTTTTCCTCATAAGCCGTGGGCCTTATCCCTCATTCAAAAGGCTCTGGAAAAACAGTAATAAAGGTCCCGTAGCAGTGAAACCGTCCACTCTTTCGAACGATATTCCCAATACAAGATACACATTAAAAACCCGTATGTAATTTACGAGAGAATCTGCTTACTTTGGAAAAAAGTATACTGATTGGTTCGCTGATGTCATTATAATAGTTCAAAGATCATTAGGCCACTCAGTCTGTCGTTTCACAGAGTCACAGTGCCTAAGACAAGCCTTGTTTGCGAAACAAGTTTCCAGGTTCTCAACAGCCTCGGAACGACCCTCGATCCAAAGAAGACCAGAAGGCAACCGGAGACCTTACTTGGCCCTCCTAAGCAAGAAGCACAGCGTGAGCGTCAACTTTGTCCCTTTGAAATGCAATAGATTTAGCATAGTAGCGGGTCGTTTAGTCAAATCAAGATGATGGGCACGGTTTAGGGGGATTATACGGCGGCTGAAGTTTGTCTTTCTCATTTCACCGATTAAAGGGTTCATGGAAGTAATGTGGGCTTGGATAAATTGGGAGTTTACTAATAATCGCATATCGATTAGTGTGCCAAAAGAAAACTAATGCACGAGGGTAGAAATACAGAAGCCTGTTTTTCGATACAAAAATTTGAAACCCTTTTTTACCTTCTTTCGGAAGCTCCCCGGCTTTTCACTGGGATGCTTCCTCGGTGTCCAAGCACGTCAGCGCAACCCAGCTCATCTATTGGACACGAACACTGCGTCACCCGGACGTATGCGCTCCTCAACAATCAATCCGCCAACGAATATTTGAATTCATTTTGAAACACCTATCGTCACCTAGGCTACGGGTGGTCCGAAATACACGCCCTTCATCCGGTTTACATAAATTTATAATAAAAAAGAAAACGTATCTCGGCATTATTAAATGCAATCGACGTTTCGCTTACGCACTGGGAGGGTCTTCCAGTGCGTCAGCGACACATCGATCGCATTTCCTTTCCGATGAAGTACGCCTCTGGCAGTTCTCCTTGATTCTTACTTGGTGTCACCGAAGCGTGTTTCACATTTGCAGGCCCTACAGTGCGTGGGAAAATGTGCCCCACCATTTGTCTTTAAATTTTGTGCATGCTCACTTAAACGGCCATGGGTGCACTTTCCCGTTTGCCCAACGTAAGACCTGCCACACGTTAGGGGGGATTTCATACACGACCCCCGTGATGCATTCGATGTACGGCCTGGCGTGCCGGGAAAGTGCACCACTGACCTAGCAGACGACGCTCGCAACGGAAAGAGCTTTGTGCGCACGCGCATCTCCCCCGTATCGCCGCGTCCCTCCGCGGCACGGCGCTGGACGGCCCGGCGCTCAACGCTCGCTTGATCTTATTAAAAACTTGGGCCACTGTACTCCTATATTCTTTTCTTTTTCTTTCAAATACAGTTGTGAATAGCGCCTTTGTTTGTCGTCTTTGTTGTGTTCGTCTCGTTTAGCTCTATTAACCATGGTTCAAAACGTCCATTACCAGCTGGCCCAACAACAAATACTTTTACAAGTTACACGGTGTGCTGAAAAAGCAAGATGGTAGCCTAGAGTCATCGCATCCTGTTCCATAACACCTCGTGACCACGTGATTTCTCATTTCGCTTTTTAGTTTATGATTAAAGATAAGGAGGAAGCGGTTGAAGAGCCCTTTCATGGTCCCTTTAAGTTGTGAAATACCCGGACTGTTTTCATCAGTTTAATGCTCAGCACACAAAAAAGAACGTGTTTACCGTAGTGGTACAGGTATACCTTACATTATCTGTAAGCTTCCAACTTACCCACGAGAAGGGTCCATGGCGGGTCTATCCAGGGTTCTCAAACTTACCGGTGTTAAAGGGACCATGAAATACTTTTTCTACTTTTTCCTTAACTTTAATCCTCAGCTCAAAAGCGAAATGGAGAATCACGTGGCCGTGACATGCCCTGGCATGGGATGCAAACACTCCAAGCTTCCGCCGTGTTTTTTTAAAGGACACTGACATGGTATTTATGCTCGCCGAGGTTTTTATTTCAACATGACATATAAAAGCCCAACTGCCCAGAACACAATTTGCGACCGGAAATTGGTTTTCTTTTCGCCCGAAAACAGCCGGTTGAGAATCGGCCGGTTTCAGGAGCGCTCACTGCCTTTGTTGTGGTCGACGGACCAACGTTGCGACGGACGCGGAACCGCTACATCGGAACTGTCCTTCGAGGTACCGGCCAATGAATCTTGAAGCGCAGAACTGCGAGCGGGGAGGATATTGGCGACGTGCGCGACCGAAAGCGTCGCTGTGGTCGGCCTTTCACGATTGGCCCAAAAGCTGACTATGACGTCGGAAAGGGTATACCATCGACGCAAATAAGAAGAATAAAGGAACTTTAATTTCGACGGTGTTGGCAGTGTTCCTTTGAGAGCGGAATGATTTCAGGCTTCCACCATGCTATTTACAAACACCATCGAACTTGTCGTTCGCAAGGTAATGACGTCACAAGGGGGAACCATAGGAGGGCGCCACCAAAACATCTCGCCGCTAATAGGTGGCAGAAAATCGCATGACAAACGGTGCACGCAACTCCATCGTCGTCCGCTTCACTCGCCAAAAAAAAAAAGAATACGAAGAAACGAAACAAAAAAACTGGATAGGGAGCAATAGCCACGTGACTTCCGGCAACTCCCTCCTCCTTGACATTTCCCCCTCCTCCTCGGTACGCGTAATCGGCCATGAATCTCCGTGCTCCTGTTTCGGTTTCAATTTCGCAACAGTGAGTTTTCTTTCTTTGTCAATATATACGCGACTCTGCAGTAAAATATGTATTGAGTCGTGTCCTGACACTATAATTAATCGCGTAACAAAAACATAAAACAAAGTTGGCAGCGATTTTTGCTTTTAAAGTTCTATAATGCACGAAATTCATTATAGGAAATTCGTGAGAGAATTGGTGTGTCACGTGACGTCAATTTGCCCGCTAAATTTAGCGGGTAACTGAATTCGTGTATAGGTCACGTGACGTCAATCTCCCGCTAATAGCGGGAGAACTGAATTGATGTTTTGGCCACAAGACGCGAATTTTCCCGCTAAAATTAACGGGAAAACGTTGTCTACGTATAGGTCACGTGCCATCGATTTCCGAGAGGTGTATAGGTCACGCAACATCACGTGCTCCACTTTACCCGCTAAATTTAGCGGAAAATGCACAGACAAACGAACGGACGAACAACATTTTGGGATTAAGGTAGCCTTAAACAGAGCTTTAAAAAAGTAAAAGCCGTTTACAACTCCCTGTCGCGCCGAATTAGAGCGCAGCTCTTGAGGAGGAGGAGGGAAGGGTACTGAGGGGAGGGGGGGTCACGTGACCTCGGGGTGGGGAGGGGTGTCACGTGACCTCGGGGGGGGGGGGGGGGTGTCACGTGACCTCGGGGGGGGGGGGGGGGGTGTCACGTGACCTCGGGGAGGGAGGTCACTTGACCCCCCTTTCCCCGAGGTCACCGAAGGTACCCGAGCTCCTCCCGGTGAAACCCGAGGTCCTCCCGAAGGAACCCGAGGTCCTCGAGGGAGGGGGGGGAGGGTGGGGGGGGGGGGGGGCTCGCGGTTACGCCGACGCCGCTCAAGCCGGAAACGGCGCGCCTAAGAGCTGCGCTCTAAAAATTCCAGACGACCATTAGCTTCAAAGTCCTATGGCGCATGAAATGCAGTGTTTAAAAAGTAATAATTTTTTATTTGTTTAGAATACTATAAAGTCTTGTATAGAATAGATCACGTAACGTCGTGCCATGTGCCGCCAATTTTTCCGCTAAATTTAGTGCGAAACTACATCGGTGTATAGTTCACGCAACGTCAGGTTACGTGACATCAATTTTCCCGCAACATTTTGCGGCGAAACTGAATTGGTGTTTATGTCATGCATGTGACGTCAAATTTAGAGCGCAGCTCTTAGACGCCCGTTTCCGGCTTCAGCGGCGTCGCCGTCGCCGTCGGCGTAACCGCGCGGTGCATTATGGGAAATGTCCCATAATGCACTGCGCGGGACCCTCGTGACGTCACTCGTGACGTCACGAGGGTCCCGCGTGGTGCATTGTGGGACATTTCCCATGATGCAACGCGCGGGGAGGAGGAGGAGGGAGAGGAGGAGTGGGAGGAGGGGGAAAGAGAAGGGAAGATGGGAGGAGGAGGGATGAGGAAGAGGAGAGAGGAGAGAGTAGGAGTAGGAGGGAGGATGAGGAGAGGTGAGGAGGAGGGGTGTACTCTCTCCTCCTCCTCAAGAGCTGCGCCCTGATTCGGCATTACAGGGTGTTGTGAGGTCTTTCATTTTTTCCACTAAATTTAGCGGGGAAACTGAATTCGTCTGTCGGGCCCGTGACGTCAGGTCATGTGGCATCAAATTTCCCGCTAAACTTAGCTAGGAAACTGAATTCGTGCATAGGACACGTGGCATCGGTTTTCCCGCTAAATTTAGCGGGAAATGCACGGACGGAAAGACGGGCAAAATTTGTTGGAATTGAGGGATAGCGTTAAAAAGCATTTCGTGCTTTAGCAAAAACATTGGCATGTCAGGGGTGCTGCCACGGGACTCATTGGCCACAAACACCAATCCAAATATCCGTCGACCAATTGATTGTCAACGAGCGCATACGTCCGAGTGACGCAGTTATCGCGTCCAATGCGTGGGCTGGGTTCGGAGGTCGTGCTTGGGTGCCGAGGATGCATCACCGTGAGAAGCTTTCGAAGGGAAGGAGGTGAAAAACAGAATTGGGAAGTAATCTATAGATTTTTTCTGTGTACTCTCGTCCCCAGCCACCTAATAGGCGTATCCGGTATGGCCGACGAAAAAATAATAAAACGTTTCAATCTGCAAATAGTAAAAAAAATAGAGGGGAGGCAAGATTAGAAAGTGTGACGGTTACGCTCATATCCTAAATGCCTTCTATTGGCGTGGCAAAGCCAAGACAATGTTTTCGCCCATACTAGAAGTGACGACAATTCAAAATGGCGGCGCACTTGCAGAAAAGGTCCATAGTCCGTTGCAACTCAAGAAGGTAGGGCGAGGGTAAGACGGGCCGGGGAGGAGGAAGCAGACGCTAAAGAGAGGAGGAGATTTCCTCCTCTCTTCAGCGTTCCGTCTGCTTCCTCCTCCCCCGCCCGTTCTACCTTCACCCTACCTTCTTGAGTTGCAACGGACTACTAGCACAGAGATGTTTCGGTGGCGCACTCTTGTGGTTTCCCTCCGTGACGTCACGACTGGGATTTGCCTCGCCGTGACGTCACCAGTTGTTATTCTGGCTACTTACCATCAGGTGCGACGACGAGTTCGATGGTGTGTTTAAAAAGCACAGTAGAAGCTAGGAGCTATCGCAATCTGAAACTAACACCGTCAAAGTTGAAAATCTGACAGTGCTCATATGCCCATGGTTTGGCCAATCATGGAAAGCTGACCACAGCGACGCTTTTGGCCGCGCACATCGCTAATAGGGCTGGGCGTCGATTACAAATTTTAACGCGATTCATTAATTAATCGATTATTCGATTAATTAATCGATTAGTCTATTAATTAATTGATTAATCGGCTTCGCTGATTTCCTTGCATAATATAATAAAAAGGACAAATTCACACTTTTTACCTTTGCTGATAGTTTTTTTTTTTTTTTTACTGTGTGATAAAAGATGCAACGTAAACATTTTCAATTAGAGTTCAAGTTTGATGTGCTTTTCAGAACAGTCCAAAGAGACTTACAGCTTATTTTTCCACTTGTAGGTGCAAACAAGCTTTTTGATATTCTCCGGCAAGAGCGACCTCCCTTGATTGTTCACAAAAGTCACTGCTGCGCTAAACAGACACTCGCTTGGCGTTCAAGCAGTATTGTGGGCGTTACCCCCAAAAAAGTAACTAAATACTTTACGTGTTACTTCCAAATAAAAGGAACGCGTTACCGACTTACTTTACCTCAATATAAAAAGAACGCGTAACCGTTAACAGTAAAAAGTAACGCACGTTACCTTTGCGTTACTTTTTAAATTATGAATAAACGCGTTCTAATATGTTTTGACGTTACAGGTATCCATAAGCGCATAGTTCAAGAAACATTATATTCATGCAGAAACTGAACATAATTACTTTAGCTTTTTTACGGTTTCACCTACATACTCACGAGAAAAAATGAAAAGGAAAACACGAAAAACTCAAGAATTTACATCGCTTGGCGCCTAAAAACACAAAAATTAAAGTGCAATTCCTTATTTTTTGGAAGAAGTAGCAACGAGTTACGTAACTATGTTACACGTTACTTGAAATAAGTAACGTAAGTACGTTATCCGTTACTGCTCTGAAAAAGTAACGAGAACGTTACTACGTTAACAAAAGAAGTAACGCGTTAGCGGTAACGCCGTTACTTGTAACGCGTTACCGCCAACACTGCGTTCAAGTGACCGTGTGAGATATAAACTTGTCGCCTTGCTGCGCGCTGCAAACGTCGCTCCTGCAGCTCGCATTCAACTTAAATTTCACCTAAAGTTTGTACTTCATAGTGGTGTACTCCTCCACGTCTGTGAAGTGTCTAATACTGAAGCAAGTAGAAGTGGCCAAGGATGCACCGAGCCTCTTCACTCTCAGGGAACAGTTTAAATTTAGCGTTTTTTATGCGTCCTCGACCCAACCAACTGCAGATGATGGCACTGGATAAAGGAAAGTAGAAGGGGGAACAACTTTTTACCCCTAATTACCGATAACAATAGAACAAAACATTTAAGAAATAACTCTTTTTGTGCTTTCGATCTTCTAAAACGACTCCTCCGCCGTTGCTGCGCAGTTTCAAGTACAGGGTGTCTCAAATAGTGGCCAGGCTCTTTAAATCGACCTTCAAAATCGGTTTCTTAACCTATCGTGCTACAATTTTGTGCAACGTTGCCCACGGGTAGTGCATTCTTTTCTATAAAATTTGCAAAGAGTGAACTTATCTGAGGAAAAAGTAAAAAAAGAAAAAAGACTTAACTCTTATGGAGACGCAGCGAAGCCACCGGTCTTCAAACCATAGGGCGCCCTATCGTTTGAAGACCAGTGGCTTAGCAGCGTTTCCATGGGAGCTAAGCCTTTTTCTTTTTTTACTTTTTCCTCAGGCAAATTCGCTCTTTGCAAATATTATAGAAAAAATGCACCACCTGTGGGCAATGTTGCACACAATTGCAGCGCGATACGTTAAGAAACCAATTTTTGCTGTTGCTTTAAAGATCCCGGACGCCATTTGAGACGCCCTGCATTCGAGGACGTCACTGAACGCGCCTGCACACTACGAGCCCTGGTACAAGCCTCTCACTTGAAAGTATGTCATGGTCAATTGTGAGTTCTTGGAAGGCGAACCGTTTTATTTTCAGAACCCCTAAACCATTATTTCGAAAATTGCACGCTGTGCTACTCCTCGTCGTCGCTCAGTTGGAGCGCCTCTAGGCAGAGATGTCGAGGCAGGAGGGCGGGGAGGAAGTGTAGAAGCTGGCAAGCGAAGTCGAAGGGGGGACAAGGGACATCGTACCGGCGTGTCATCTTCAGCTGAGAGACAATTCGTCATCTTAAGTATTGGTTTGATGAATATTAGGCTTGGGTGAACGTCGGTTCGTAGAGTCATTTTGTTTGTGTCTGTATATTTTGATTCGGCTAACGTTATGCGCTCAAACTTCCGCATTCCGTCACTACCCATAGCGTCACAATCTCACTGAGTTTGAGCTTTCTACGATGCAGAGTTCCTTATGCGAAACGAAAAACCTGATTTCATTTTTTTTTTCATCTAACACGGTACTTCAAACGCAGTATTTTGTTCCCTAGAATTGCGAAAGCGGCATTCTTTTTGTGTACTGCTTTTCGAAGAGGGCGAGGGTCTTAGGACACTTCTTATGGCACGCGATCCCCACACCGCAGGTACCCGAGACCCCGAAGACCGACAGCCGCAGCTCAGGTCGGCTGTCGGCCGCAGCCGACCTGTCACACTCCAAGAGCGTGACCACCAGCTCGTCTGCGTCCATGAGCATCAACTCCCGAAGCAGCCACACGCTGACCCTCTGCGTGGCGCCTTTGCCCGAACCGGACATGACCCTGATGCAGCTTCCCCAGCAATTTCATCAGCAAGTCCATCAGCAAGTACATCAGCAAGTGCATCAGCGAGTGCACCAGCAAGTGCACACGCAACTGCGCAGAAGCGAGCAGCACGTCGGTCGGTGCGCGGCAGCTGGCAGCGGCTTCCGACGCTGACTCGGGCTCAGCATGGTTCGTGACGGTGCCAGGCTGTTGGTCCTGACCTGTCACGAATTTCATGCTGGCTTCATGTGGCGAACCACTTACGGACTTGCCAGTTATTCGTACTTCCCAGCGCCTGTAAGGGGCCCTGTTGTTCGACCAAAGCGCCCCTTCCGTCTGCCTTTATTGTAAAAAAAGATAAAGCGACACTAATTTTGGGAGGCAGCCGTTTTAACCGACCCAGGACTGGTCTAGTGTTTCCAACAAATTAGGGCCATATTACCGGGCATAATAGCTCGCATGTAATTTGTTTTATTTGATGATGTAAGGCAGTACCAAAAGGTATCGCACAGATTCCTAGTGTCTCTGCCCTCGCCCCAGTGACGTCGAACTCGGGGGGGGGGGCGCTTTTTTTCCAGACATTTCATTCAGACATTTGTGTAGTAAAAAGCCACTTAACACTATACGACGCCACCGCTTTATCGCTGGTAACACTTCACCTGTGGGAAATAAGTACAGGCGCAAAGGTTTGGTGACGGCGCATTTTAAACATCCAGACATGTCTTCACCTTCATTTCGTAATTTCTCCCGAAGCCAACATGACGGTATGCAAGAGAAAAGCAAACATAAACGGGCCACATTCAACCATCTGTTACTAATCCCGCTTGAAGTGGTCCGCGAGGTGGCAGCTACGTTGCCGGGTATGAAGAGGTACGAAGTAAACTATTGATAATAGAAACACTGACTAGATGGCGCAAGTTGCCGCCCGATTTAAATGGTTCCGTCGTACGCATCTGCTCACCCACCTATAGACGCTTTACAGCAGCTGTGCATGGGCGCCGCCATAACTGACCTTCAGTTTTTGTTCCCTCTTATTCCGTTCGCTTCACTTCATCATTACCACAGCAGGACAGGTTATTGCCATTTTAGATGCTACTGTGTTCTTGTGCCCAGCATAAGCCCTTGTGAAGACCCGTCAACGCCCGGTTCAGTGGCTCGACATCTCGGTAAGACAAGAGAAGGGCGGCTATGGCGGCTCAATCTGGCGCGTGTGTAAAGCGTCTATAATGCAAACATCAGTGGCCCCTCTGCAACGGGACTTCAGTTGATGATGTCGGTGGTATATTCTGGAGAGTATATACCTTTTGCGGATATTCAACGTAAAAGTGCAAATCTAAAAAGTTTTGCCATATCTAAGCTAACTTCGCTAGCTTGTTCAACAGAAAGAAATTAGTCGGAGTGTAATGTAGACGAACAAAGTATAAATGAAATGCTGATGACCGCTACTGCCCGGTTTGTAGCTACACCATAACCATGCACCTCTTTGTGCATGAAGAGGGTTTGTGACTTTGCCAAACATTTTGAAGCGACTAAAACGGATGACGCAGTCGATACTGCCATTGACTCTGCTTCGAACCCTTGGAACCCGTTTACTAAATGGAACTTGTGTACATAATGTCTTCTAAAATAACTGTCTTCTAACGTAGAATTGCAAATCAATAAATCGTTTTATGACATCGGTGCTGGGCCAGAAAAGGCGAGAAGTTGTCGCAAGGCGTGAGGACACACGGAGTGGTGGAACTTACGGAGAAATATCACGAGCACTTCTCAAACTTTTCGCTATCTCTTCTCTCGAAGCCTTTGTATTTCTGCCCTGGACACACGATGGTTGAAATTGGTGTAGTATACTAAATGTTAAAGTTGAAACCAGAAAATCCAATTTGTCATTTCTTTCTAGAACAGACTCAAAACGAGTGAGCAAGCAGGCTAACATCACTGCGGGCCTTTTGTTTTAAAAATGCTGGGAGGAATGTCGCACGACACCGTGTACGTAACATGATACTGTCTGATTTATTAAGGGTTCCGTGCGTTGTGAGCCATTTGCTGACAGATAAAACGAAAGACGATTAATTGTGACGGTAAACAGCAGCATTTTCGGACACTCGAGTGAGACGTAACCAAGCATTCGATATCGACTACGCAGTAGTCCTTTTATTCTAGATGTCTTTGTCGGACGTTAGATAACCAGCGAACCTTGGACCGCTGTATAAGCCAAAATTCCGGTAATTACGAAGTTATCTTGGACAATCACTGTCATGCAGGTTCCGGATGCTGTTTGGGCAGTCAGTAGTAGAGCCAGGAGGAAACACTTCAACACTGGTGCAGTCGGTCGCCTTCGTTGAAGTCCGTCTAACATTGAATAGACCTTCGGTACACTGGCCAGCAGTTGCAACTTCTGCTGTGAAAGCAACGCTTGCATGTTGGAAAGGTCGAGGTTTCTGTGCCATGAGATACCCTGTCAAGTGTAGCCGAGAAGAAGGCCGGCGGGTATATAGAAACGTTTCGCCGCTGCAGCGCTCTTTGTGGCCCATTTCACGACGCTGCTTTGTTTTCGCACGCTAGCTTCTGATAACCTTATGATAACCTGGAGCACAGACAAACCGCTCTCTGATTACGTCGTGCACGTTTCGTTCGCTCCCGATATGTCCACATGATGTACGAAACCGCTGCATTGTGGTGCACGTCTGCGCTATCCTGACGCCACGGTGTTTGAGGCGCCGTTCACCGCGTACACTGCATGCGCGCATAAATGTAATGGCACTCATGAAAGAATTTCAATGTGAAGCATCGAGCCTCCTTCACCAATAGTGCCGGAATAAAAAAGGAGGCGTTCGCCTGCGTTCCTTCTGTTTAGAGCTTAATCCGTGTTGTCAACGGTCGAATAAAAGTATCGTGTCCTTTTATGGCGTCCGACCTGCAGTGTCTTGTCTTTTTATACTGCCAACGTGAGGACAGAGAGCTCCTACGCTCTTTGAACATCGCAGCCTCGTTGGAAAACAACGGAATCGCGTATGAACTGTGGTACACGTTGTCTCTCAGCTTCGCTCGCGGAGCCAAGTAGCCATGACTGGATATGTCTCGACTCTGAAAGCTTCGGAGTTGTTTCCGCCCGATTAGAACAAGTGTCGGGACTCGGTTGGCACTGAGCGAATTTGAGTGACACTGCATGGCTAATAGCAGCAGTTTTGCTTTGCACGGGGATTGGTCGGTTTCTATTGAGACAGCCAAATTTAAAAAAAAAAACAAAAACACATGGACGCTTATTGATGTTATGCTGGACTTTGTGTTTTCTACGAGCGTAAATAAAAAATTGCCCGCACTCCGGTTATCTTAAAATGTCCGTTGACCACGCTGTCTTATCAGCACTTTTCGTGCGAGGTCACTGACTCCTCATGTCACTGATGGGCAGGTTTCAAGATGTTACGTCAGTTCAGTTGCGACTGAGGTGTGAAAAACTGGATACATCGGTAAGTGTCGTTATCCTGAAGCGTAGCTTATTTAGTGGCTCTAGGGCCTAGGCTCACTAAATAAGCTACGCTTCAGGGTAACGACACTTACTCATCTTGTAGCTTAAAATCATGATGGCCAGTTATCTCAAGCTTTGTCTAAAAACGCAGGAAACACTTTTCCGCCCTCCAGATCGGGGAACGGAGTGCCGATACTCTAAGCAGCGTATTTAGTGGCCCTAAGCTTCCCCACTTGTGGTTTGCACAAGTGGGGAAGAGATCGTTTTTCTTGTCTGAGGTTGTGTGTTGTGCGGTATTTATCGAAGACTTTGTGTTCACCATAAAGAAAATGTCTTGTCGCAAAGAAGTGTGTTTGAATGAATATTTAAATTTAAAGGAGCTGTACAACCATTTCAGTGCTTTGCCTAAATAATTTAGGAGTTGGTGTCTCGACCTTTCTGAAGTAAAGAACAAAAAACCTCTTTTGCCTGCATGTCCTAGTTTTTATTTTAAAAATGGACAAAGATTGATGTTTTCGGCGCCTCTCAACTCCTTCACCATCTTCGGAGTCACGTGCGCTGTGATGTCAATGGGGGACGCGCGGGATCCGGTGAAGCACTCTCTTTCTCTAGAACCATCAGTGGGCAGCGAGAACTCACCCGCTCGCTACCACGTGACCACGTGCTTGCTCAGCCAACACCTCAACATGGCAAAAGGAGGAAAATCTCATCCGGGTCCGGCCATCCCCGTCCCTTTCCCCTCCGGCTTCTGGCGGCTGTTCGCGGTACCAGATAGAGCTGACGGTTTTGTTGACCTCGGATAGATGGCGCCACTAAACCTCCGTATAATAAAAGTTTTTACGACAAGATTTATGGAAAAGTTACCTTTTATCGAGCAGGTATTTGCACAACTTGTTATCTTCCTACAAGACCCCCATTGACGTCATACCGCGTGGTTCTCATGGCCGCCGCTCGCGGCTGCAGGTCGGGGAATATTTTAAGTTTTGCCTCGCGATTACGCGGCGGAATCGCAACATTTCGAAAGAAGGAGGTGTGTTTTCTGTCCTTTGTGACAATAAAAACAATGTCGAAAGTAGAAGGTGCCAATTCTTTCAACGTTAAAATCGTTGCACATCTCTTTTAAGGTAAGACGCACAAGTGTCAGCCATACTATATAGAAGAAATCGGACGCCCCTCCGCGTCCACGGCTGATGACGACATGGAGCGTGCATGTGACCTGATTTTGTCGGATAAACGAATGGCAGTGAATTATGTGACAAATCATTTGCAAATCAGACAAGGTTTCGCTCACGCAATAATCCATTAAGGGCTTGGGTCTGGAAAGGTTTTGGTGAAAATAAATGCTACAGCCAGATTGCGAATAATCATTTTAATGAGGATTCAAAATTCGAACACCGCGAGATTTGACGCTCCAGATTTGTGCGCCGAGTAATCCATCAAAATCCTCGGGTTGGTGAGCCATCCATCGGAAATATTTACTTCATCGTGCCCCAAAGCTTCCAGCCTCATTTTGACACCAACATAATCGTCGGTGAGTCCGTATTTTTGTATCAACGACCATCTTTATCTCCTCGGCAGCGGTGTTGCCGCTAAGCCTCGTTAAGCTTCCTGCCCATACGTGGCGCTCCGCTATGACGGACGCCGCCTCCGCGGCGTCAACGCAGGCACCGCCTGCCGCATCACGCTCCGAACAATACTCAGACGCCGCAAACATCGACGCCGAATGGGACTCGGCTTGCCCCACCGATAATATCTCCCTCTGAGATACGGATTGCGGATGCATAATGCCCGGCAAAAACCGAAAACAGCGTCCCGTAACTCGAACGCAGCATGAACTCCACACCATTGTGGTACAAGTCCCCCTCTTGGAACATATCAAACTGTGTGCACCCATGCGGTAACCATGCGGAGTTCTACATAGTTGGGTTTATTCAGAGTATAGTCTGCTGCAACAGAAGATCAGCGGTAGATGCTCCAGCCTCCACCTCTTGCGCGAGCTTGCTACCTTCGATGCCACTTCGGCGCACGCAAAGTCAAACGCGTGTCGGAGGGCAAGGAGCGCGTGTTGGGAGCGGAGCCTCTACTGCTGATCTCGCGTGGCAACAGACTTCTGGATTAGGGCTGGTTATAGAACCGGCGAATGGCCTTAATCTCGTCGATGATGGCGTTGGTGACGAGGTCGGCGAAGGCGAGCACCACGACGAGCGCGAGGCACACCCCTGCGGCGATCATGACATGCTGCTTGATGAAGTTGCGCGCCGAGTCCGGGCAGTTAGTCCGATGCACCAGGTACCAGGCGTCCGATTCAGTCATGTTGAGGACGTTGCGCCCGCAGAAGACGCTCACCAGCCGGCTGCTCGAGGCGTTCTTGCAGCACGAGTATGGCACCGAGCACCGCTCGAAGCCCGGGTTCGCCGTGCTGCAGTTGAAGTAGCTGGATCGAAAACATCGACAGTAAGCCAACGTCACTCAGGGTCTTTAGAGACTCCCTTTTAAAAAAACCTGCATGCCGTTCAGGTCATTTTTGACAAAATGCTTGCACACAGAGTAAGTTATGCTCCGTGTAAGCTGGTGTGCTCCTTACGCACCTCGTGTATTTGTTTACACCCCAAATGTGCCCGCTTTTGCTTCCTTTCGACCTCAGCCGATGACGGCGCGCACTTGGGTGCCTCGTCACGTCCTCTGTGGTGCCCTTTGGTTGGCGTGCCACTGTTCCGATGCACCGCATTTTGAAGGACTTGCTTCAAGTATAATCTCAGAGTTGTGAACCAAAGATGGACTTTACAGCGAACAGAAGGCGACTCGGTTGGCTGCTAGTCAGCGCGGGCATGGTGGCCGAAGAAGGCAACTTTGGGAAGGCCAGCCTAACAAAAAAAAAGCAACAGCTTAAGATGGTCCCAGCTTTTAAATTATTACAGAGGATGATTAAGCCAAAATCATCAAACAAAGCAATTCGGCATTTAATTTATTATTTTCGTACTCACGACCTGCTCACATGTGCTCAGATGCTACACAACCTCGGCGTTGACACAGTACAAACCGATGCACAGACAGTGGTTCTCGGTGGAAAACCAGCAATATTATTCGAACTAAATTGCGTACCTCTCAACATGAAAAATACTAGACACACGCCAAAAACAGGCAATAAAAATAGAAACATTCTACAGGAATGAGAGAAGCGAACATAGGTCCCGCCAGTGAGGGCGGCGAAGCGGCCTCTTGCGTAGTCGGCAGAGGCAAGGAACCCGTGCGGCTTGGATGACATTGGCGATACTCCTCGGCACCACCGCCATTTACGAGCACACACGCGTTCGAAGACATGAAGCGGTGCCTCAGTAAGAACGTGCGACCTCTTCCTGCGCTCAACGAACTGCCGCTCGCTGTCTGCTCAAAACTCGCTTTACTCGGCTGTCGGAAACCGCTGGCCTTCGAGAAGAGCACACTGACTTCTCTTTGAATTCGACCTTTTGTAGAAACATCGGTTCGAGAGTAAATGGATCTGGTGCCCTTTCTCTCGCTTCCTTCTGGCCGAGCTGAGGGGAAGGTGGTATCTTTTTGTCGACTTCGGGGCAGAAGATAACACACGATGGGGGACAAAAGAGAGTTTGGGGGAGCTGTATCTAGGTCACAGCGGCTCAATGAGCAAACAGGATGTAGCTGACATTTTGCGTGTCTAACGGGTGGGAGAGGCTTTCGTGCACCTGAAGCGCCCAGTCACCTACCAAAAACAAGAGGATAAAGCACAGGAAGGGGCCTCGTCCCAGACCAAGCCGACCTTGGCGTGCGCGCTCCCAGAAAGACCAGCTTGACCAGCACGATTTGGAGTTTGACCAGCTTCACCAGCTTGTCTCTCAGTCATTAAAACTCTGGTTTGGGCTAGCTTGAACACATTGGTTTGGGCCAGCTTGACCACATTGGCTCCATGGAAAACCAGTTAGGACCAGACTGGCTCCCAGCAACACCAGATTGAATCTGAAACCAGATTCTAGTTAGAGCATGCTGATTTTTACTTAAACCGGACTGACCAGCTCAAATTCTAGCTAGCCAAGCTTAAGCCAACTTGATTGCAAGTTAAATCAGTTTAATTACCACAATGGCCAGTTTGACCAGCTTAACTACCAGCTTGACCAGTTAGATTTTCTTGCTGTTTTTTTTTTCAATAGGGCATGCCGCCAAGTGATTGGACACAATCGCTGCGTCCGTTTGGTAGGGCCCTCGGATGTTCACGCTCGAGATCGAGTCCAAAGATTGCGGCCGCGGTCCGTCTCACAGTCGTGAAACTTTCGCATAATATGACGCTACCGTCGATCCAAACTTTATTGCCCGGTCGGTATAAACGTCGGCGCGATCGTGTTTAAGCCGGGCCTTCAAAACTCATGCTGTATCGCTTGACCTGGTCACGTGACGCTCATGACATCACTACCACGCCGCTTTTTCGCATCGCTTCTTCGTGTCATCTTTTTTCGCCTCTTATCTGAAGAAGAAATTAACCGGTTAAAACCGGGAGTTTCTTTACGAAAGCTTTGAGAATACTGCAATATGGCGGAACAGCCAACACCGTGAGACATGGACATCTCAAATCACGTACAGCTGCTTCTAAAAAACGAGACTGTAAATTCGATTGCGTGATCCGGCCCGTCCCACCTTGGAGCGTTTTCAGCTCTGCCAGAAAAGGGCTTAATTTTAAAATGTATCTTTTACGCTGGTGTAATTGAATCCACCATGTTAGTGACTTGCCTTCTGCTCTTTCCATCGTGTTAATTTCACACCGTAGAAGTGTTAAATCAACAAAATCTTTCAGCCTTTCCACTCGGTGAAGAAGGAAGACCAGCGAAGCTGTACTATGATGGGACGACCTCAAGCACGACTTCTTGGACGACCTCAAGGAGGACGCCTAGAGGACGACATCTAGGACGACCTGAAGGACAACGTCTATGACGACCTCAAGGATGACTTCTAGGACGGCCTCAAGGACAACTTCAAGGACGACCTCAAGGACGACGTCTAGGAAGACCTCACGGACGACTTCTAGGACGACTTCTAGGATGACCTCGAGGACGACATCTAGGACGACGCCCAGAGAAATTCAGCCTTTCTACTCTGGTGAAAACCAGAGTGGAAGGCTGGAAAGGTTGCAGCCATCTATGAATCTATGAGCGAGGCCGGCAAGTCTGGTTGCCGCAGTCACTCATAGATGGCGATAGCTGTCCAGAGTTTTGTGTCGACATTTCTTTGCGGGGGACACGATCCTCGGAAAACTAGCCTCTAACAGCTCTTCGGTAAAAATAAATAGCCACCAGCACTGCGGAATGACGCCACCGGATGTTTATATTTTTATGTGAATGAGCACATTGTTCGCTGATCAAGCGCAATGAGTGCGAGCTCAGAGGACTTCGTCTCTTTCCAAATAGTAAGCTCTGGACGTGCCCAGTGCACGTACAGTGCCCCTCAAACTTAACGCCGCCACTAGATAGTCCGGTTTATTCACTTGTTGAGCTATTCCTGAACCTAGTGGTCGAACTACTTGGTGAACATTCGCGTCCCCGATGAGAACCCAACCAGGGGAAGGTATTCGAGCAGCTGCAGCGACCAATTTATCTTTGGGTAGCATGCAATAGATAAATATTTGCATAACCGGGGTGTAACCGAGTGGCGGCGTTAAGTTTGAGGGGCACTGTACATTCGTGCTAGTTTTTAGAAAGCAGGGTGCTCGTATACAAACTAAAAAATGGCGCCTGTAGCTCATAATTTCTCTGGAATAACAGTCGGCGAGTGGAAACTGACTGTAGCACACTCTAAAAAAAAAGGTGTAAAAGGGTGTATCGTTACACCCATTGTCCCATATAATACACCCCAAAACTTCAATCCCACGTACAGCGCCCTACACCCGGAACAGACGGCCCCAAACTTTACGAGGGGCTTGATAACGGTGCGATATAACTTTTAAATAGCTAAAGTACGGATCGAAGACCACATAAAGAAAACACCGAGCTTTTACAGAACGGCCAAGAAAACCCCGATTATTTCTTTTTTTTTTTTGTAGTCAGTAACACGGTACATTAGCTATTTTAATAAGTTGTACCACACGGCTATTAAGCCCCTCGTAAAATTTGGGGCCGTCTGTTTGACTGTAGGGCGCTGTACGTGAAATTGAAGTTTTGCTGTGTATTATATGGGACAAAGGATGTAACAATGCACCCTTTTACACCTTTCTTTTTTTTTTAGAGTGCATTTGTCACGTCTGGGTCACCAATTGGTAGCGTGTTCGAAGTTGAGGACGGAAGAAATAGTGCTACCGACTTCAAGCTTAAGGGAAACGTTATGCTTAATCCAGGTCACCGTGATCCAGGTGCCGTCGGGCTCGTGCCAACACGAGGACACCAGGAGCGTCGTCGTTCTTGTTGCTGGAGACGCTGGACGCTAACAGAATAGCTCCGTCCCCTGCACCCTACTGCAGGCATGCAGTGAGGGGCTATCTGTAGCCGTCAGTACGTCTAGCGTCGCCACGAACAAAAACGACGACGCTACACGTGTTGGCACGAGCGCGACGGCACGTGGATTAAACGGAACGTTTTGACCTAAGCTCGGAGTCGGTCGCACCATCTCTTCCGTCCTCAACATCGAACACGCTACATTGTCCTATGGAAGTAGAATATTTAGGCAAATAACGAGGTCGAAACCAAGCGTTTAAGCCTAGAAAGGCATTCTCCTCTGTTATACTGAGCATGATCGTTAGCGCACAACATGCCATGCTTAACTTTACATGGGGCAGTTTATTTATATATTTTCGTCAGTGAAAAACTTTTTCAGCCTTGTCAGTCGCCGAGATTGCAGCTGTTGGCTAAGCGAGTGTTCTACAGGAAAGTGTGGACGCACAGCAGCAATTTCTTTAAAGCTTACACAGTAAAATGGCATATGGTTGAAGAACCCCTAAGGTCGGAGAACTGTCGAAATTCGTTCGACTTGGTTACACCGAACATGATTGTAAACTTGAGACTGCGGCAAAAAAGAGAACACAACAGAAGGTAGAAAAAGAGGAGGCAACGTCTCAAAGCTGAGTTTGAGACGTTGCCTCCTCTTTTTCTACCTTCTGTTGTGTTCTCTTTTCTGCCCCAGTCTCAAGTTTACAATCATGCTCAACTTACACCAGCTCGCCTGCACTCTGACTATTTTTTCGTTAGTGGTTACACCGATTGCGTAGTCAAGTCAGCGTAGCTAAACAATAATTAAAAAAAAAAAACACACACGCACCAGCGTAGCTAAGTTGGCGAGGTGGCCGGGATTCGGTCCCCTGCCATAGCAAGATTCTAGAATGTTTGAGAATCATGTAGTTTGTTCATGCTCACAATATATAATCCCAGAAGAACCGAGGTCGAATGTCTGTTAAAGGCCGGCGTACAACCTCAGTTTTCTGCAGGGGAGATAATCCTCTCCTAAACTGCGAGGGGAGCCAAGTTGGGCAAGGTAAAAAGTGGAGAGGATATAAGAAAGCAGGAAGTGGGCAAAAGTAGAAAGCGCCAAGTGTACGTCGGCCTTTAAGGCTTCCTGGGAAGCCTTAAAGGGCGACGTACACTTCGCCTTTTTCTTTTTTATCTTCTCTGCTTTGTACCTTGTCCTAACTTGGCTCTCATCGCAGCTTAGGAGAGGGGAGGATTACCTTCCTCTTAGCGCTCCCCTCGTGCAAAGCCAGTCTCGCCCCGGCGCTCGATCCCGCTACTCACTGGACGCCATAGTTGAGGGCGATGTTTAGAGCGCATGCTCATAGCGAGCTCACATTAATAGGCTGCTAAGAACAGCAATCTTGATGGTGCGGAATGCACGTTGCAAAAGAACTGCGGAAGCTCGCCGACAGCACGCGCTCAGCAGTCGCGTGCTGAATACTTCCTATATACGCCGCAATCGACGCCCTCGATGCCCCTTTCTTTCTTTTTGTTCTCGTACAAGTTTGCCAGATTAAACACTTAGTATTTGTCTGTTCATTGGTCGCCTCATTAATTGCCATTCGTGACCATATCACTTGGAGATCTCTCTGAGTGTATACTGCGCATCGATACACTCAGGACACTAATCACTGTTGTTTACGGTTGAATCAAGAAAAGGGGGCGAACCTGTCTATGCTTCAACAACAACGTGATCTCCGCGGCAAGAAGATTGGACGCTTTTTAGGCCACAGGGACCACGAACCAACGGGGCACGGTACCGCCCGCTTTTTTCATGCTCCGAAAACAAATCGAAGACGGGTCATTGCACCAAAAGAACAGTGCACGTCAATTTATAAACTTCTGCGGGCCATAGTCGACTGGAATGAGTTGACAAGCGAAAATGCACAGAGAACAAACCATGACACGTTTGTTTCACTGTTATGTGTCTCGTGAAATCTATTTTGTTTTTCTTTTCTAAGTAGCACGTGTACGTTCGGTGCCTTTACATTTTCACTTTTCAATTTCATCATCGCCGAGTAAGTCTTTCCTTTAAGGTTTTCTATGTACCCACTTTTTTGGTAGCACTCGTACATTTCTTCTGCTTTACATTTTAGTGACTTAGGACTTACTACATGCTGGTGTGCGTGATCATGCACCATGTGACGCGTTTTGAGCTCTGTTAGCGTGATTACGTTTCCTTTTATATTTCATACAATTACAACATTGTGCGACCATGATGATATTCTATACCCCCCCCCCCTCTATGTAATGTTCCTGTGGGCCTTTAGAGGTAATTAAATAAATAAATAAATGATGATATCATCGTGGTTGGTTGTCTCCTTCTTTTGATTGGCGAGGCGAAGCTCGCGCCGCTGTATTTTTTTTTTTTTTTTTGCTGTTTTTTATTACCACGCTGGACTGTTCGTTTTCTAAAATTGAATGAAATGGTACTTTCCCAGAAAGTGCTCTATCCAGCATGAAAACATGCTGGATGAGGCCTTTGCTGAAGGCTGGTTCACACGACGAGTGAACACACTAGCGCCATCTATTGGGCAGCCCTGGAACACAATTAAACAAGGACATCAATAATAATAATAATAATAATAATCAATCAATCAATCAATCAATGTTTTTATTCGTGCCCGGGAACAACCTTGCGGTCTTGGTACAGGTGCACTGTGTTAACATGTAAGGCAGAACAGGGTATAAAGCAATAGTACGGACAACACAAACAACGGACAAGCCCTAGAAAAATACACTTAAAAATTATAAAAAGTAAACACAAAGTCACAACACACGATAAGCTTAATGGTACTACCGCCAACACCAATTGCTAGAAAGAAAGAAAAAAAAATGCATTCAAAGTGGGGAATTTCGGCGTGAACGCCGCAAGTTAGTGCATACAGTTCAAATTTAAGTGATGGCCTTTAATAATAATAATAATAATAATAATAATAATAACTTTATTCGGATTGTTCTTTCTTCAGCATGTACGAGGCGGGTCAGTCGAAGCCAGGGTCGGCTTGTGCGACTAGACCCCGTAGTGATGAGACTGATTCTTTCTGTTCCTTTGGAACTAAAAAAAAAAAAACTTTCTGTTCCTTTTGAAGTGTTCCTTTGAATGCGTTCTTGAAGTGCTCTCTTTGAAATGTCGGGTTGTTTTATCCCTGATCAAAAAAACGCTTAATGCTGTCTGAGGACGTGGAAGAAAACCCCGGCCCGCTCACGGCGGAGCAGCAACAGGAGCTCCTTGATGCACTCCGTGTTATACCGATGATACAGCTAGGGCAGACAAAGGTACTTTCGGAATTGAAGGAGATCAAAGAAAATCAGTTGGTCGCAGAAAGGAAGCTTGCTGCACTTACAGCTTCTATTGGTGGGATTGAAAAAGAGCTACTGTCTGTCAAGGAAATGGACGGGGAGATACGGCGTTTTAAGAAACAAAATGAAACCGTGACTGCGCAACTTAGTTCACTCATGATGCGACAGGATTCTAGAAAATAGATCCCGGAGAAATAATCTGATTTTCTATGGACTTCCAGATTCCGTCAACGAGACGTGGGATGAGTCCGAACGAAGTGTTATATCGCTATGTAGGGATAGTCTTGGGATTCAAGTCGGTCCTTCGTCAATCGAACGCGCTCACAGAATTGGTCGTTTTTTCTACAGCCAAAAATAACCGATCGTTGCGCAGTTCTGTTCATTCAAAGATAAGCAGAACATTCTTTCTAACGCGCACAAACTGAAAGGCAGTTGCTTGTCACTTAGCGAAGACTTTTCGTTACGTGTAAGATCGGAAAGGAAGAAACTTCTTGACTTTGCTAAGGAACATAATGAAAACATTAAAATACGCTTTAATAGGCTTATCATTGGAACAAAAGACGTTTACCTATGATACAACAACGGATCGTGTCGTCGAAAATATTTAATAGCAATCAAACAACCCGTTCAAATACCGCAAAAGTAAGCCACAAGAACTTGATTTTATTGTTGTAAACTGTCGCAGAATCAAGAATAAAGCGGATGAGCTCGCCGACCTCATTAGTGTTACTAATCCTGACATAATTGTAGTTACCGAGTCGTGGTTGGATGACACTGTTTGCGACGCGGAGGTATTTCCCTCCAACTACAATGTCTATCGGAGGGATCGCAACGCTCATGGAGGTGGCGTTTTTGTACTTGTCAGCTGTCATATCAAAAGTATTGTGTTAAATTTCAATGACCCCTCCTGTGAAGCTGTCTGGTGCAGAATAGAACTGGCAAATGCAAAACAACTAGCCGTTGGTTCCTTTTACCGGTCTCCTGGGGGCAGCGATACAAAGCCACTCGAGGCGTTATCGAATGCTTTGTCAGCGCTGACCTCTGATTACGTCGTCGTAGGTGGTGATTTTAATCTTCCCGAGATTGACTGGCAAGATAAACTTCCTGTTACACGGTGCAAATCTAACCTTTACATGACTTTAGAATCCCTAATTATCGAAAACAGTCTTTATCAGTTCGTGAATGTTCCTACAAGGTTAGGCGGGACAAGAGCATCTACTCTACAATACAATACAATACAAAAACCATCTTTATTTACTTTGTTTGCAAATAATACAATATAAAGCCCACATAAGCCAATGATGGCTTGTGTGTGGGACGCGACAGGAGCCTCTGCATTTTTATTGCACACATAACTAAAAATAACAAAACATACCAATATTAGTACCTATTACTGCAGTTCCACCTCCTTCTACAGCTTATATTAGTTCGCCTACTTTGATGAGTACATGTGTAAACCCATCGAATCATATTGAATTAACATTTACATACTGTAAAGAAGAATAGAATTCACGACTTACGAGACAATTCTAATAATAGAACACAATAACAACCTTTTATATCCTGCGTTTTCGGGGATACTCATCGGTTATACCTATTACCTTTTAAGAATCTTTTTTTCCTTGTTCAATTATCCACTTTTTTGCTATTTTTTTTATTCTAGGGGATTTTATTTCAAGTAGCTCGTCGGGTAATGTATTATAAAGCTTAGGTATGTAATATTTCCTTGTGGCCTCTCCATATCTTGTTCTTACAAATGGTTCAACAAATTTTTTATTAGGTCTTAATGTCCTTTCTTTTTTATTTTCGCGCCTATATTTATTGTTGAAAAAATGCTTTATTATAATGTCATACTTCATTTGATCTCTGAAACGTAATATTCCTAATTCTTTATGCATATAATCTGAAAGATTTGTTTCTTCGCGTCGGTACCCAATATTCCTAACTATCCTTTTTTGAATAGATTCTATCTTTAGTTGTAAATACTTGGCACAGTGCCCGTAAACTGTTATTCCATACTGAAGTACGGATTTACCCAGTGAATTGTATATCATTTTAAGTATGGATCGCGGTACTAGTTCTTGGATGTGGTACATATGGGCCATTAATACCCTTAATTTTTTGCAAACCTGGTCTATGTGAATATCCCATTTAACGTATTTGTCTATGTGCATACCCAGATATTTTACATTATCAGCGTATTTTAGCGGAATGCACGAGCAGTTGTCGCAGTTCTCATCATGCATTTTTATTGGAAATTCATTTACGATTTTTTTTCTTGGATCTCTAAAGCATATTACTTGCGTTTTAAGAACATTTACAATTATTTGGTTTTTACGGTACCAAGGAATAATTTTATGTATATCATCTTGTATAGTCATTGCCGCTACTTCGTAATTTCTATGTGCGTATACAATTACCGTGTCATCTGCAAATTGAAGGAGCTTACTTTTTAAGCTAACCTGTGCTATCTCGTTAACATATATATTAAAGAGTAGTGGACCGAGGACTGTACCTTGTGGTACTCCTTGTTTTACCTTAATTTCCTTGCTATATTTTGAACCTAAACGTACTACCTGAAATCGATCAGCAAGATAATTCCGAAATAAATCATATGTTTTCCCTCAAATTCCAATACTATAGAGTTTATCCATTAAAATATCATGATTGATTGTTTCGAAGGCCCTCGTAAAATCTATGAATAAGGCTAGAACATAATTACTGGCGTCGATGTTTTCATTTACATAGTCAAAAAAGTCTTCTAGAAGGTCACTGGTTCCTATATGTTCCCTGAATTCATATTGTGTGTTAGTTAGTAGGTTATATTTAGCGATATAGCACCTAAGAACTTTATTAATATATTTTTCCATTATATAGTTTATCACAGAAAGGATACAAACTGGTCTATAATTTAGGAATTTATTTTTCTCACCTTTCTTGTATATAGGCCGAACAACGGATGTTTTAAGTTTTTTTGGGATGATGCCGCTAGAAAATATACGATTGTACAACTGTAATAGGACAGGTTTCATTATAGTGATATGGTATTTAATATCTCTAGCCCTAATTTGATCAAACCCTGTTGCCTTATTAGTCTTTAATTGCTTTACAATTTCAATTAGATCATTGTCATCCATATCGGGGAAAAATATTGAATCATTATTTCTTATTTGATTTGGTTGTCTTTCCGTTGTCGTACAACATAAAGTTTCAATTGACTGCACATATTCTGTATTAAAACTATTTGCTAGTATCCCTAAGTCATGTTCAGGACCGAAGTTTGTTTGAATAGTGTCTTCAATCGTTTTTTTCTTTTTTCGTTGTAACAGTTGGTTTACCAAGGACCAGCATTCTGCTGTATTTTTTGTCTCAGAGAATTTGTTCCAGTAATAATTTCTTTTTGTTAATCTTATTAATGCTGTAACTTTATTCCTAATTATTCTGTTACTTTCTTTGTACTTCTTATTATTAGGAAATCTTTTCAGTAGTTGCCAAGCTTTCTTTTTTTCTTTGATCAGGTCGTCAATTTCTTTAGTTATCCATTGATTCTGTTGTTTACGTTTTTTCGTACTGCATCTTTGAGTTGACTTTGTATAAATATCATTGAATATTTTAACAATATTATCGTATAATTTTTCTGGGTTTTGTTCTTCGGCGAGAACGTTCCAGTCGATTTCTTGGATATGTTTATCGACTATTTTATTATTTATAAATGAGCCTTCAACAATTTTATTACTGTTTTGAATAAGATCTGGAATAGTTACTGCCACAAAATAATGGTCAGCCACTTTTTCAGAAATTACTTGTCCTTCGGGTTTCCCTTCCTTCGACCGCACGTGTATATGATCAATACATGACTGTGTTAGTTTCTCGCCTAATATCTCTTCTCTTGTGAATTCATATATCATTGATTCCAGTCCCGCTTGTGCCATATCATCTAGGTAATTATTTATCATTAAACTAGGTTTTGTGATGTCAAGATTAATATCCCCTACAATTATTAAGTCTGTGTCTTTGTTGTCGTTTAGCCATTTATTGATATCATCTAAAAATATGTTTACATTACCCTGAGGTGCTCGATATAATCCTAATATAGACATTTTTTTTCTGTGGTATTCTATTTCAATGCGTAGTGCCTCCGTTGAGCAAAAGTTTACTTTTTCGTATTTGGTTATTTTCCATTTTTGATTTATCATGATCATGACACCTCCTCCTCTCTTCCCGTCTCTATTATGCGAAAATGTTTCAAAATGATCTAGAGAGAACAAAGCTTCTTCATCAGATGAAATATTTGTTTCTGATAATACAATTACGTCTAAATTGTCCAGATAAGGGTCTATCATACTGCTTATTTCATTAAAATGTTTTTTAAGACTGCGTACATTGGTGTGTAGAAGAACAAAGGAAAACTGGTTAACAGTAGCGTTTATTCTATCCCACCATTTTTCAAAAGAAAGACACGTTTGTTTCCTTTCCATGTCTAATATGGTGAATGTACTTCCCTATTCAATTTTTGCGAGGTCACTCTCATTCTCGATTCTTAGAGTCGGGTCGCCTTCTCGTTTTCGCACATACGAGCATCCTTCTTTATGCCAGATAAACTTGTACCCGAGGTGTTTTGCTTTTGTTCTGACATCAAAGAACAACTTTCGGTTTGAAGCGGTCAAGTTTTCTTCTAGATAGACGTTATCTACCTCCGCTCCACTCCTCAGTTTCTGTTTATTTTTAAGCCACGCATCTCGATCGTTCCGGTTGATAAAGCGTACTATCACCATGGGTGTTTTCTTTGTTTTTGTGGGGATGCGGTGAACTGCTTCTACGTTATCTGTGGTTAGTCTGGGCACTTCTATCTGGTCGGCGATTTTGTTCAGCTTTTCTAGTAGGTTTTCGTTCAAAGATTCGGCCAGTCCATGTACTTCGAGGTTATTTCTACGTCCGTATTGTTCCAGCTTGTTTATCTCTTTTTTTAGTTGATTCGTTTCGTCATTCTTTTTTTCGTTTTCAAGTTCACTGACCCTCTTTTTTAGATCTTTGATCTCACTGTCATGGTCTTTTACTTTCTTAAGTAGCTCATCATAGCTGTCCGACATTGATTGCACAGACTTCTCTATGTCCATCACAGTTTGCTTCATTGTAACTAACTCATCGACTTGCTGTTTGAGTGGTGCGAGCACGCTCAACATGCTCATTATCTGAGTCAGCTGTTGCTGCACATCCAGCTTTTCGTGACTGGGCTGTCCGCCTTCATGTGTGCTCTGAAGTCTTAATCTTGCCCCCTTACAAGTTTGACACTTCCATAATTCTTTAAATCCCGGTCTCTTCCCTCGGAGGGCGATTTCGGTTACTCCTGAGCAAGGTCCTAAGTGGTACTTGGAGTGACATTCGTTACATTCTAATACACTGTCTTCTTTTCTTATGGAAGTTTTACAGTGCAAGCATAAGTCTTCGGTATCGTCGTCTTTCGGCATTTCTGTGACACCTCAATCGGTAACCAGTAATGGGCAATCAACAGTCGGCAGTCGGCGACGGGAGTTGAGTGTTTAATTTAGGTAATGAAAAAGTTCCTACCTGCAGAGTCAGGTTGTTATTGTCTGCAGATAACTCCGTCGCCGACTGCCGCTGCCGATGCCGTGTCTGCCTCTTTTGTAGACGGGTCCTTGGTGCCGCCTCTGTCGTTGGCGTGGGTGCTGTCGCTGTCACTTGCTGTGACCAGTTGCTTCCCTCCTCGTTCTGCAGCAGACGATGGCTTGTCCGAGGGAGGCTTGTCCTTGTAGGCGTACTTTCCTCGGCCGTGGAATCTGCAGAGTCAGGTTGTTATTGTCTGCAGATAACTCCGTCGCCGACTGCCGCTGCCGAGTGGTGGTGGTGGTGCGCCGTTTAGGTTTTACGTCACCTAGGTTAGCCTAGCCCCAATTAGCTGGCATGGGCAGGTGACGAGCTCTTAAAGAGCTGTTAAAAAAAAAAAAAAGACATTCTTTTGTTATGTTTTAGATACAACTACAGTCGGTCGATCAAGCCAATATCCCGCAGGAAGCGCAGCACCGCCTTGAACACTTTCTGGCACTTCCTTCGAGGTCCATCTGGGAAGAGGATATCGACTGTTGCTCCCGGATTATCCATGCCGATTTGTTCATACAGCACAGTTCGTTGAGCTTCGTATGCCGGGCAGACGCGGAGAATGTGGTGCACAGTCTCTTCCTCGTCGCATTGCGAGCATTCTGACATCCGCCGTTTTCCCATCTTGACCAGAAAAGCCTTCGTGTTGGCCGTGTTTGTGCGCAAGCGTCGCACCAGGGTCTCTGCCGCCCGTGACAATCCAGACAGGGCTCCTTTTGGCAGCGCCGGCTCGTTACTTGCATTTAAAAGGTACCAGCGGACGTCAAGTGCAGCCTGTTGCGGATTTGCCGGTGACGGGACAGCCGGGATTTCCAAGTGAGCAGCTGCGGCCAGCCTGTCTGCCTGTTCATTCCCTTCGATCCCCGCATGCCCTGGAATCCACTGGAGCCACGCTGTGGATCCGCGTGCTTCCAACGATGCTAGTGACTTTCTTACGGCGGTCGTTGCTGGGTCCCCGCACTCTGCATTCGCAATCTTCTGAAGGGCGCATCTCGAGTCGGTGAGCACCACCATTCCCTGTGGTGGCAATAGGGTGGCAGCTTGGAGGGCTTTATCGATGGCCACCAGTTCGGCCACCGTGGAAGATGTGGGTGTTTGAAGTCTCCCGCCCCACTCCCAGCCTTTCTCTGGTATGCAGTAGGCCGCAGTGCTGGAGGTTCTTGCTTTGTTTACAGACCCGTCCGTGTATATTCGAAGCTTTCCCCTATGGTGTTCTTCCAAGTGTGCTTCAACTGCTGCTCTGATAGCGATGCCTGGCCTATCTTTCTTGGAACGCAGGTGCTTGATTCTTACGTCACTGGACACCTTGATTACGTCCCATGGAGCCATCCTTGCTTCGTCCGTCCTCGTCGGTAGTGGGTCCGTGATATTGTGGAACTCTTCTACCGCCTCGCTCCATAGCGATTTCATCCGGGCCTGGACTCGATGTAGGAACCATCTGCCCGGGTGGGTCATAGATAATCGCGCCAGCTGGTGAAGTCTCCTTCCTTTGGCCTGTCTTGCGAGCGACTCTGTCCCCGCCTCCAGAAGGACCGCGTCGTTCCTGGCAGCGTTGGGAATCCCCAGTGCTGTTCGTAGTCCATGCCGATGTCGTTGTTCCATCCTCTCCAGGTCCGTCCGAGATGGGGCCATGTATGGGAGTCTATACATTACCCTTGACGTTACAAGCGCCGTGTGGGCAGCTGTGATGGTCCGCTCCGTGCATCCCCACGCGGTTCCAGTCATACGGCGAACAGCGTTCATGGCAGGCCTGCATGTTTCCGATGTCGCTTTTACGGCTTGTGCCCATCTCAACCTGCTTGTGATGACGATTCCCAGGAACCTCTGCTTGGTGACCTTTGTGACGTTCTCCCCCGCTAACACGATGCTTGGCGGTTGAAACCTTCTTCCATTCCCCCGTACCGGCATCCAGACGGTCTTGCTCTTTGACAGGGACAACCCCGATTCAGCCAAAAACTCGTCTACTGCTTGCGTGGCGTCTTGTATGCTCCGGTGTATCTGTGTTGTGTATATTCCTGCCACCCAGAGGCACACATCGTCTGCATAGATAGACACTTGTACCGGGAGTGCGGTTGGTGGGATGGCGTTCGGTAGTGTAGCCATCACGATGTTAAAGAGCACCGGGCTCAACACGCTTCCCTGTGGCAACCCTCTGTGCAGCACCCTTGGCGAGGACACTGTACCTTCGGACCTGATCTGAATTTTTCGCCCGGTTAAAAAGTTTGCCAGGAACTTTTGAATTTTACCGGTCAGGCCGATCTCAGTCATTCTCTTAAGGACTGTAGGGAGCGGCACGCTGTCGTAAGCTCGTTCCACGTCCAAGAACACCGCAATCGTGTTCCTCCGCCTGTTCTTGTTGTCCTCAATATCACTTGTTAGGTCCAGGATACTGTCTTGGGCTGCCAGCCCTCTCCTAAAACCGGTCATGCAGTTCGGGAGAGAGTGATGTTCTTCCAGGTACCAGCATATCCGAGCTTGCACCATCCTCTCGAATAACTTGCTTATGCACGAGGTTAGTGAAACTGGGCGGTATGACTCTGCCTTTCCTGGCGGTTTCCCTGCCTTGAGCAAAGGCACCACCATTGCTTTTTTCCACTCGTTTGGGACGTCCCCGGAGTTCCATATAGCGTTGAACCATTTGACCAGGGCATCTTGGGCCACTTCGGTGAGGTTCGTGAGTGCCTGGTACGGGACTCCGTCGGGTCCGGCTGCGCTCTTCTTCCGACATCTGCGAAGGGCACTCTGCAGTTCTTGGACTGTAAACTGGGCATCCAGAGGTCCCGACGCGGTGTTTGGTACCCCAGGTCTTCCCGCCGCCTCTGCCGGGGCGTACAGGGCGCACAGACTCTCCGCTGCTGCTTCTGGTGTTTCGTTGGCCGCCAGCGCCAAGACCTGCAGGGTATGTCTTGAACGGCTTTTCCCAGTCATTGTCCCTAGGACGGTCCACAGCTTAGTCATGGACGAGTGTGCGTTGGCATTCTTGCACATGAGTTTCCATCGATTCCTGACCAGCCCCTTTGCGTGTCTTCGCAGCTTGGCCGAAACCCTGTTGAAACTGGTCTTGTCCTCGGGCTCTCCCGTCCGGCGGTACCTCCTCTGCGCCCTGGTTCGTGCCGCTTGAAGGTTTAAAAATGTGAGGTCCGGCTTTGGGAGCCATTCTGTGACGGAAGTAGTGCGTGTGGCCTTCTGTAACGCTTGAATTATAGCTGCTGGAATTTCTTCTTGGCTCAAATCCAGCGCTGCTCGAAAAACGTCCCAGTTAGTGCACGTACGCAAGACTTTCCTTGCCCCCTGACACCCCTTGATGGTGATGTGGATGGGGAAGTGATCACTTCCCCGTGTGTCCGGGGCTAGCTCCCACTTCATCTCCAGGGATGGCGAGTGCGCTGTCACGTCAAGAACACTGTACGAGTTCGGAGGCCTGAAGAACGTCGGCCGTCCATCATTCGCCACCGCAAGTCCCATCTGCTCTATTACTGTCATAAGGGCGTCCCCCCTCTTGTCTGTTCGAGCACTTCCCCAAGCCACATTATGTGCGTTGAAGTCGCCGCATATAAGCAACTCCTCTGATCGGTCCTTACACCATGCCAGAATTTCCTCGCTCGGCAGTTCTGTGCCATTTGGTCGTACATATCCCAAAAGAATGGCGAACGTTCGGTTCCCGATGCTCATCCTGGCTCCCACGAACTCTGCTGAGGTCGTGCAAAGTTGGCTGGTATCGAGTTGTACATGCGGTATTTCCTTCCGTATAAATAATACCGCGCTTCCATGTGGAAATCCTGGTATTGACTGTGTCGTTAGTCTAAAGTATCCAGGTAGCGATCTTTTGCCCGGCAGTCCCGCTTCCGTCAATGCCAGCACCGGGCTTGGGTTGCTTTGCAGATGCAGGCTAACCTCACTGTGCTTGGCGTTGAGGCCTCTGGCATTCCACTGTAGGACGGTCGGTGCCGTTCGAGTGATTGCGTTTCTTCTGGGGGTTTGTGCTGCCATCCCGTACCTTGCTTGCTTCTATGTGCTGCCCATCTAGAAGACAGCCCCCAGGAGGCCCTCCAGGAAGAGAAGACTGTTTAGTGTTGTGCGGAACTCCGATGGCGGCAACAGCTCGAGGAGCCGGCGCACTGTGTTGAACACCAAGCTGATAAATTTGCTCGCGGTAGACCGCTCAGCGGACTCTGGAATTGACGTCCCTTGCTTTGACAGTATCCCCTGTGTCTCGGGATGGTAACGTGGCTTTTTTCTATCCGCCGCCGGATTTGGGGGGGGGAGCCCTGAGTGACATCGCGATAGGTGAGACCCCTAGCGTGGTTGTCCCTGCCACCGTTGTGTAGGTTATCGGCCTTTGCTGCCCCTGCCGGATTAGAACTGCCTTGTGCCCCAGGGTCCACGCCTTGCGCGGCGGTCTGACTTTTAGGCTGCGAGGTGCCCGCTCCGGGTTTCTCTACATGTTGATTGTTGCGCCTTCTGATTTTTCGCTGTTCCTCGACTACCTTGGCCGCTTCCAGGAACGTGATGTTCTCTCGCACCTTGACCTTGCAGGTCTCCTTCTCCTTTTGGAGCTTTGGGCACTCCGTTGAGGTTGCTTCGTGCGCTCGCTGACAATTTACGCACTTCTGTGCTGAAGTGCAGTTTTCTTCACCATGAGCCTGTGCGCATTTGGGACAAATGGCGCTGTTAGGACAGGTTGCCACTACCTGTCCGATGCGAAAGCACTGTCGGCACTGTAGGGGACGCTGGACGAAAGGCCTAACGCTGTGCCTTACTAATCCAATCTTGACGTGGGCAGGAAGCGTGTCACCCTCAAACACAACCTTGACTGCTTGCGTTTTGCCTAGCCGCCTAACTTGCACGACGCTCACTCCGCTGTCGATTATCTTACTCAGCCTGTCTTCGGTGATATCGGTGTCAACGTCCGAAATTACCCCTACTCTTGAGTTCTTCGAGCGAGGGAGAAAAGCTCGTACAGGCACCCCGCATATTTTGGTCAGAATGAGGAGCTCTAGCACCCCCGCCTCCGTCCTCGCATCCGTGGCTATTATGTTTTTCCGTGTGTTTACTCGTACCTCGCTAAACTGACCGGGAGCCAGTGCTTCCAGTTCGTCCGATAGCAGCTGGCGGTTGATTTTCCTCAGATTCGTGGCGGGAACGGTTGGCGCGAACAGAACGGTGCGTGCCGTATTAGGAAGTTTCACGATACCTTGGCTCCGTTGAGATCCTTCGTGTCGAGTCCTCTTTTTCTTTCTGTTGACTGTTGTGAAGTCGCCGTCCTCCTTGCTACCGAGAACGCTGCCGTCCATGGCCCCTTCGTCGTCTTGTAACATTGATGTTGTGTGTGCGAACTCGCCGGAGCTGCTCTCACTCAGGTGTCGCTTTGCTGGCGTGGGGGTCGCTCCTCCGTCCGGAAGTTGGCTGGCGTGGGACATCGTTTGGGAGGCCGGAACCCGCTGTACAGGGTGCTGTCCCCCGTACGGGGTGGTGACGCCCACCGTGGCCAACGCCTACGAACTTCCTATCCACTTTCCGAAAAAACACCCCCGCCCACTGGACTAGAAAGAAAGAATTTCACGTCCCGAGAAAACCGTGCGAACCGGTAGCCACGAGCGCTGAACTCGAACTCCCCGCCGCCGTCGCCGCAATCGCCGCTGCCGATGCCGTGTCTGCCTCTTTTGTAGACGGGTCCTTGGTGCCGCCTCTGTCGTTGGCGTGGGTGCTGTCGCTGTCACTTGCTGTGACCAGTTGCTTCCCTCCTCGTTCTGCAGCAGACGATGGCTTGTCCGAGGGAGGCTTGTCCTTGTAGGCGTACTTTCCTCGGCCGTGGAATCTGCAGAGTCAGGTTGTTATTGTCTGCAGATAACTCCGTCGCCGACTTGTGTTTAGCTACCACCCTACGCTTGTACGTTCTGTTGCAGCAATTACGGGGATTAGTGATCACGAGGTAGTCGTTGGTAGCATCCGCTGTGAACCACTTGGCATTAAGAAACCGCCCTCGAGGAAAGTATTCTTTTATGATAGAGGAAATTTTGAAGGCCTTTCGAATAACCTATCTTCTATCCTCCCAGAGTTTGAAGAATGCTCCTTACATATGAATATTAACAGTCTGTGGAATCTTTTCAAGAGCGAGCTTGCTGAATTCGTTGATCGTCATGTACCGTCCAAAATTATCACCGGAAAACGTAGAGTTGATAAACCTTGGGTAAATAAAGAGCTGCGCTCACTTATCTGTAAGAAACGTCGGCTGTATCAACGTTACCGGAAAACACAGCATGGTGACGTACGCGATCGGCTCGGGAGGATAGGCTCTAGTTTAAAGATACAAATGAAAGAAGCAAAATCAATTTTTTTTATTTCCCTTAAAGAAAAATTGTTGAGTAATCCAAAAGAAGTGTGGAAGTATGTAAAATCTAATAGAAAAGACGAAGTTGGTATTCCCGCCATCTCTGACGGACAGGGCACTGTGTTTGACGATCTCGAAAAGGCGACATGTTTCAACGCGTATTTTCATTCGGTCTTTTCACAACCATTTAACGGGGCTATGCCAGCCGCGGCGGAGTCTATCTCTGAGGTTATGCCCGACATTGTTAGCTCAGAAAACGGTGTTTTTTCTGTACTTCAGGGTCTTAATTCGGGGGCTGCGCCCAGACCAGACGGTATTTCTAACCATGTTCTGAAGAACTGTGCCCGTGCATTCACCTTCTTTTTGGTTATACTGTTGAATAAGTCCTTAGAAGCCCGTGAACCCGCTTGTGAATGGAAGACTGCCAATGTTGTTCCAGTACACAAATCCGGTGCTAAAGACAGTGTCATGAACTATAGGCCTATTTCACTGAGCAGTGTACGCTGTAAAACCTTGGAACATATTATTTATTCTAACATTATGAAGCATCTTGAAGCTAACAAATTTTGCACGCCTCACAAACATGGTTTTAGGTCTGGCCTTTCTTGTGTCACCCAGTTCAGTGAGTTCACCCACGACATTTTGGCTTCTTACGATAAAGGTTTACAGGTTGATTCTGTATTTTTGGATTTTCAGAAAGCTTTCGATGCCGTTTCTCATACTCTTCTTTTACATAAATTGTCGTTTCTGGGGTTACCTACGTATGTTCCTGAGTGGCTAGAGAATTACTCATCAGACAGAAAACAGTGTGTCATTATTAACGGTGTAATGTCATCTTACGTCAACGTAACCTCAGGGGTCCCACAAGATTCGGTCTTGGGGCATTGCTCTTTCTCGTCTATATTAACGATATCACAAACAGAATAACGTCTAGTATAAAGCTTTATGCAGACGACTGTGTCATTTATCATAGTGTTTAAAATGCATCAGATGTTGCGGCCCTCCAGTATGACTTCGATCTTGTCTTAGCATGGTGTGACAAGTGGAAAATCAGTTTAAAAAAAAAGTGTTCCTTTATTAGTTTTACCAGAAAGCGTAAGCCTCATTTATCGAACTATCATTTGGGTCATCACTTCCTTGATCGCGTTAACAATTTCAAGTACTTAGGTATCTACTTTTTATCTGATCTGACCTGGAATAAGCACATAGACTACGTGACTAATAAAGCAAGCGGTGTTCTAAACTTTATTAAACGCAATTTCAAAACTGCGCCAGTGTCCCTCAAAGAGGCGCTCTATACAACAAATGTGCGACCAATTTGGAATACGCATGTGCAATATATGGGACCCTCATTTTCAAAATTTAATTTATAAAGTGGAACGGATCCAGAACCGTGCAGCTCGTTTTGTAACCGGTAACTATGATTTTCGTTCGAGCATCACTAACTTAAAAAGCTTACTTAATTGGAGTCTCCTTTGCCAACGAAAAACTTTTACGGTTAAGGCTATTTTACGCTATTTATAATGACCAAACCGGAGTCGACAAAAGTATGTATATGCAGGCACCAAATTACGTATCAAGAAGAACGGATCACCAGATGAAAGTTCGAAAAATTAACTGCCGAACGGATGTTTTTGCCCACTCTTTTTTTCCCCATACTATTCCGAGTGGAATCGTCTGGAGAGCTCAATTGTCAATTCTCCTGAAAACACTTTTCTTCTCAGTTTTACAAAACTTTTGTTTCTAATAGGTATCTGAAACTTCTATGTTATTTTATGCTTTCTTGTTATTTCACTTGTTTGTCATGTATTTTCTTTCGTGTAACCCCCCTACAATAATGCCCCCTGGGCGATGTAGGTATGTGCAGAAATAAATAAATAAATTGTTCTCCGGACCGAATACAAGGCACCTACACACAAGTGAAAGTTGTTTCACGGGTTACACACACAACTAATTGAGCACTTGGGCTTATATACAACATCGAGTGCACCACGACGCATATAGACGTGCATGCCTAGATCTACACGTAAATATACATTTAAATACATATATACACTTAAACATCATGGGAACATATAGGCTGATGGTCGAACAGTCACTTACATGGTAACAATAACTAGCCTCCTGTCGGTCCTAGAGAGATTCCAGTCGTGTATAATTCAATAGGCTGCTACTAGCACAATTGTTTTATGCGTTTTTTTAGGACACGCTGAGAGTATAAAATAATAATAATAATAAGTTTCTTCACAAAGAAAGCATACATACAATTAACTCAGTATATTTCCGTATATTCCTTTTTTTTTCTTTCGCGCATCAATCCTTTGCTATGGTAATGTTATAAGCGACCATTTCTCATAAACAATACGCACATTTGATCCCACACATACCGCAAAACCTTCGCTCTAGCGAAGTGCAGTTCTGGGGCCATTTCATAGATGGCGCCAGCGTGCCAGTGCGTGCACTCGTCGTAAGAGATCCCGTGGACGCGGTCGCAAGCAAACGAAGTGTAGGAACGGGACTTGAGACTGATAGCTTACAAGTTCTTGTTCCAGTCGCGATAGTTCTGGTGGCTCATGCCGCAGCACTGCAGATGTCGCTGCACAGCGTCCACGAACGCGCTCGTGTCTGCGCTGTCCCTGTAGTGAACGACCAAGGACTCCGAGAGAGTGCTCCGGACGATATTCAGCAGCTGACCTGCGTTAGGAGTTTAGAGCACCATTTCGTCATCCGTTCCTCCGCTTCAGTTCCAATATTGCCGTTCCTCACCAGCTCGCCTGCACGTACTTCCTCGCCTTCCCTACTAAAAAACAACAACAAAAAACATGCACTTATACGACCTTTATCCACAATGCCGTACGAAAGAACCCCCCCCCCCCTTCCAAAAAAAAAAAAATCAGAAAAGCATTTTTATTAGCTGACTTCACTATCTTAAAGACGGATGAGCAGCCAGAAAGGGGGAAATTTTTCGTTAATTTCTCCTTTCCATTAAAAGGAAGAGGGAGACCCTCCTCCTTTCTGTGAGAAGTAGCTCAGACTGCCTGATTTGAATGTAGTTCAACTACTCTACTTAAGTTACTGTTGTTTAACTACTTTCCTGAATAGTGTATTAACTTAAAATTACATTTTTATTTCGGTAATTAGAAGTTTACCTTAATTACTCTTTCCCAGTAACTTCTACTCAAATTACAAATTACTTTCGTATTTTAGTGGTGGGTTCGCTTACCAACAAACACTCCTGCGCAACAGGCACGTCGCAAGTGAGGCCGAGTAATTACGGGCCCAGCGCCGAAGAATGGCTTTCTTTCTTCTTTTTTTTTTTGTGTGTGTGTCCAAAAGTTCAAGGAGATTTGACGCATTTGAAGAAAGGGCTTGTCACCTCTTCTTCCCAAGGTAGTAACTCTCGCCCACTAAAGGAGGTCCACACATTGCATCCTCACAGAAAGGAAACAACCAAGTGCAGCACCCGCTCTGAAGCTCATCCGGTGCTCCTGTAGTTTGTGCTGTACTTGAAGAATCCCGTGCTAAAGGGCAAAGCAAAGGTGACATCTTTGCGTTGCCTTTTCTCCCCAAAACTCAGATTATGCAGGTCTTCACAGATTCAAATAACGTTCGAGAAACCTTAGTAATTCCCCCAACGTTTTTACATAAACAAATAATAAGCAACCAGTGTTAGGCCTTAAGTATTGTACATGGTACTTATTTTAAGTAGATTTAGAAAACTTGTATTTTACTTGAAGTTTATTCTCTGAGCATGTACTTGTACTTTACTAAGTGTTTTTTCTGGTACTTTCCGAGAAGAGTAAAACTCAAAACACATTCCCCAAATTTAGAAATGAAAAATGGTGTAGCGTCATGTGAAAACGCGCTATCGTCTTTTGAGACCTCATCTGGTCATTTATCTGAGTGAAGTAGCGATTATAAGACCCATACAAATAAGTACCTTGTGAGTTTAGTGCGTTAATAGTTCGTCAGCGAAAGTAAAACAACTAGTTTGTGGCGACTTGCCTTTATCGAATATTTGCCGCAATTTCCAAAAGAAATTGATGCACCTCCTATTACACCTAAAACAATGCATACCAGCGAAAAAACAAAAAACAAAAAAAAAACAGTGTATAGAGGATGAAAGGGCATCATAAAAGATTGTGGCAAAAAGTACTTGTACTTTACTTCGAAAGTACATTGTATCTATATACATTACTTCTTCACGTACATTGCACCCGGTGTACTTACTACTTTATTTGAAATACATAACCTCTAGTTTACTTTGTATTTTACTTCAAGTACTTTTTAGATCCACTTTACGAAACACTGTAAGCAATCAAACACTGTCTGCAAAATCAAGCTCAGGCAGTGCTAAACCCCATTGTAGAAATGATATATCCGCAGTAAATCCTTTACCAAAAAACAAAAAAAAAGTACAAAACAATTAGGTACACAGAAGCAGAACCAGCTATTAAAACATTTTTGTAAAAACACAAGCTGCGTTATATTTGGCTAGCAGAGTTTCGCTAACGTATCAAAACCTACGTACTTTTTTGTTACCATAAAAAATATAAACTTACTTTAAAAGTGATTTGCTACTTCTTACGGTAGTTCGTAAATTAATCAATTACTTTCCATTTGAGTAGTTTCTACTCTACTCGAATTACCTTTGAGACCAATATTCAGTAACATAACTTAATTATTTTTTACTAACTTGTACATGTCTGGCTCAGAGACCCACTGCTGTGGGGAGAGGTGAAGACTACTAGAGGGAATGGAGAGAACAAAAATGGAAACCGGCTTTCTTCCTGGCAGAAGACGATGGTCTGGGTCGGCCATTAAGTGATTCAAGACCATATCCGTATACCTTATACATGTATTATACACGTTAAACACGCAAGATATTGTCTGCCTAGTGCGCTCCATCGATTTAATTAAAATATCGCTATTTGGACAGTTATTAAAGACAGGTGAAAAAAAATAATGACCTTTATGTGCCATTCAGAGGGAAAGCAAGGTAGACTACCGTCGCCATACATCAAATGAACCTCTGCAATTTTAACTGAGAAATATGCATAAAATGTGTTATATTTTCTTTTGGTATTCTATGATATTGGTTCTATGATTGCATACGTTGTTGTTATTGTTAGTATTTTTAAAAATAAAACTAGCTTTTTATTTACTAAAGAAAAAAAGGGCCTGCCTCAATGGTGGGTATCTGGGCGATCTCCGTGGAAATAACAGCATGCGGTTCTGTCCGTCAAGGGTGTTTGTTGTTTTCACAAACATATCAATCCGCCATTTCGTTGTTAGACGTCAGTGCGATTAAACATAATTTGTGTTCTAGGTATGTGATAGTATCAAATGAACTGGAAAGCTCTCCTTCGGCATTTCCCAGGCAGCTCATAACTAAACGGAAAGGGGGGGGGGGGGGGGGGGGGGAGTGGGGAGTTTGGACACGGTTTGAAGTCCAGTTGGCGGCGGGGAGGGAGGGGGGAAGGGGTTTGGAAAAGACCGTGATCTTTATTCGCCCAGTAACAAGGAGTATGACGCACTCTGTAGGAATTATTAACCCGTATCGTCATGATTTAGGCATTTCTAGGATGCTTAGAGTTAGCAGAGTGAGTTATCATTTAGGCGATCTCAGAAACCTTCTCAGAATACCTTTAAACACCCGGACCAGGACTGTGCATGCACCGACTACGAATCGTTTATCTTGTCACAAAGAACAGAAAACACACCTCCTTTCTTCGAAACATTGCGATTCCGTCGCGTAATCGCGAGGCAAAAATTCGAATATTCTCCGACCTGCAGCCGCGAGCGGCGGCCACGAGAACCACGCAGTATGACGTCAATGGGGTTGTTGTAGAAAGATAGCAAGTTGTGCGAATACCTGCTCAATAAAAGGGAACTTTTCTATAAATCTTGTCGTTCCAACAAACATATAAATGCATCAAAAACCTGATATGATCGACAAAACTTTTATTATACGGAGTTTTAGTGGCGCCATCTATCCTAGGTCCACAAAACCGTCAGCTCTCTCTGCTACCGCGAACAGCCGCCAGAAGCCGAAAAAGAAGGGGGACAGGGCCAGACGGGTATGGCAAGGTATGACCGGACCCGGATGAGACTTCCATCCTTTCACCATATTGTTCTCGCGGCGCCCGCCAGCACGTGGTCACGCCAGCACATTGGAGATTTTTGCAAAGATTGGATCGACAAATAATAAATAGTAGTTAAAATGTCGTTTTACCGAGAAGCTCTCTTTTGTATACTTTGAGATTGAGAGTGGTTCAAAAACGCCACACACGACAATCGTCGAAACCCACCATCGGAACTTGCTCTTTTTTTAGAATATTTAGAGGCTTACAACTCAAAACCAGTGCAAATACCTCTAACGGAATGTATTCTGGGCAAAAGAAGGGTGCGGAGAGAACGCGACGCGAGAAAAAAAAAATTAAAAATCTTTATATACATAAAGGCTGAAATTGAACGAAAAGTGACAACTTTCTCTGTTTCATAATTGATTTCTCAGTACTCGTACATGATAAAAACACAAACTTTGCTTAATTTGGAAGGCAATAAAAGTTTGTACACGTAGTATTATTTTGAAAACAATACTAAACATAGTCGAGTAAAAAAAAAAATCCGCAATTTAGGTCACAGTTGTTCGCGGAGGCATATTTGGGGATTTTTACGAAAATTGGAGCGACGAATAATAAATAGTAGTTTTAATTTCCTTTTACCTACTTTTATCTATATCACACTAAAAAACAATATAGACGTTCTCTTTTGAATACTTTGAGATAAGGAGTGATTCAAAAACGCCACTCACGGCAATCGTCAAAACCTCGTCGTTCTTTCCCGCTTCTTTGAGATTTTCTTTCTCAGAAACTAAACATGTCAGGACATTAAAATAAAAAGGGTTTTTCTTCTTGGAACATGCTCCACCAAATATGAAAGTTTGAATTAAAATAAAATTACGACTGTTACTCGTTGCCTGAATCCAAATGAAACCGCCCATCTTGTTTTAGGCGCAACATATTATTTATTCCTATTTCTCATATTGTCTTTGTATACCTTTTGTGTTTTTTTCTGTGCACTATAATGTATTTGCTTGCCCCCCCCCCCCCCCCCGCCCCCAATGTAATACCCCCATACAGAGGGCCTTTAAGGTTTTTAATGCGAAAGCATTAACGTTCCCATAGAGCGAGCTGACGTCATCAGTTTGAAGCGCGAAAACGGTTCCAGGTTTCCGCGATCCCAATAGGAGCGATTCGCCTTCGGTTCCATTGGCTGGCGCGCGTCGACGGGGCTCCCATTGGCCGCTGCGCCATGGCCTCCAAGGTCTCGAAGCGCGCGCGGCCTAGTACGCAGCAGACGACAAAGGGAGCGGACGAGCAGACGACAAAGGGAGCGGACGAGCGGTTTGCATGCTTTCGCACTCACAACTCATAAGAAGTGCTTAGGTGTACCTGGAGCTTTTTTGAATAACTAAATAGAAATTGGGGAGGTCAATCAACCGTCAGCGAACGAACAAAATATATTTGTTTTGATTTATGGGCCTTTACTTCATTCTAATGGTAATAGTTATTTTGTCAGTGACATTTATAACCCTTTTCTTTAAAAGCTGAACTACATCTTTTTGTTTCCCTTTGCTATGAACTATTAATTTTTGGTTCTGCAAATCGTTCTGGTTATGTAATTTTGGGGGTGGCCATAGACCGCGGTTGCCGTACGTATCATTTCCAAAGATGTAAAAGCTGCGCCTAATGTTCTGTCTACACTTTTAGGTGCTTCTTTAATTGTGTGCATATCCGATGTTCGTTTCAATACTCGAGGTCAGTTTTTGGCATTATTTGTATTCGATTCGTAGTCTTTTTTTATATATTCGCACGCCTTTAAAGAAAGCAAATATGCCAATAAAACATGCACACTGCAGGGCTCCACGTAGGTAATGTTACACTGATATTTACCTCGAGGGGTTCCAGTTCCCGGACACGCACCGGAGAGAAAGAAAAAAAAAAGTACCGATAGTTTTTCGACAAGCTGCAGACATTACTCACCCGTGGGACCACAAGTGAGAAATTGCACCTCCAACAAAAAAACGGCGGCGATGCTACGCAACTGCTCTATACATGTTTACAAGTACAGGCTCTGTGCGCCGCTATCTTGTTCCCGGCAGGTGTAGGCCGTCTGGCAGTCAAGCGTCAATCCTTAGTAAGGCGAACCCAGAGTTACAAGACGGGTCCCCAAACAAAGTCCTTTCCCCACAAGGCTCCCAGACTAGGCTTAAATCTAAAGCATGGCTGCTTGCAAACGTGAATAGTGAGATTTCATTGACATAATTTTGTCTACCACTTTTTGCTCTTTGGAGGTGGCTCACTCGTGCGGAAGCCGAGCATTTACTGAATTCATTTCGAAACCATAAGATATTAGTCTGTACCGGGCATGAGCATGACGAACATGCCGACCAGAATGCAGCCGGCCACGAGCAGTTCCAGGAACCACGAGTACAGCTTGAGCAGGAAGCTGTTCTCCCGCAGCGCCCCGACGCAGCCGCAGCAGGAGGCTAGGGCCAGGACGGTCCCGACCACGGTGATGGCGACCTCGAGCACCGGCCACGTCAGCCCCTGGAGTCTGTGCTTCTTGAGGATGACCAGGTCGCCGTTCGAGTTCCAGCTCTCGACGATGGTAAGGGCTCCGAGCACAGCGGCGCCAGACCCCAGGAAACAGAGCGCCATGTTGACTAGCAGCAGTGGGTAGCGTACGTACGGGTTCACGTCCAGCATCGTCTCCGAGGAGCTGCTGGGCGAAGGCTGGGCTACGGGGGCGTGGGACACAGGCCAGTCTCGCTGCTGTGGCTCCCGCTGTTTCCTGGACTGTTTGGGGGGCATCGCGACGTCGAATCGCGTCCCTCTTGGCCGCTGTTCCTCTCTGCTCGTTCCACCGACGCATTAGTCGATGTCTGGGGGACTTGGGAGGTCGAGCCGGTCGTGTCTCGTTAGGGTATTCCACTTTGACGACGGAGTGCAGGAGTCGAGCGGAGGGACGAAGTCACAGCTACAGATGCGGACTGAGCGTTCGGAGCAGCAGCGCGCGTGATGAGAACCCCCGTGACCTACGTGGATATCGTTCAAGTCACGATGTCCACGAGAATGCTGTCCCCATAGCTAGAGCCACTGAATGAAGCGTAGCTTATTTAGTGCCACCACCCAAAGCCAACCAGGGTCACTAAACTAAAAAAAAAAAATGTGTTTGTGTGTATGGTTATACAGCTTGAAGTTATACCCCATTCGCACCGGCAGCATAAAGGTACCTTTAACGCAGGTCCCTTTGCAATCGCTTAATCAGCCCGCGCTCTTAGGTCGCGAGCACATGCCACGCGTGGAGGACCGCGAACCACTGGCCATAAAGGTTCCTTGACTAAAGTAACTAAAGGGACCTTTCTGGTCGTCTGCATGGAGTATTAGTCAGCCTCAACTGGCGAATTGTCTATTAGCTGAAGGGGATGAGCAATTTAGCCAGTGCGGTACGCAGTAGTGATAAACGACCGCCCGCCGGTGCGATGTCCCATTGCCCCCTCTTCCACTTCGCCTTCCAGCTCCTATAGACTTCTTCCCCGTCCGCCTGTCTCGACGCTTCTGCTTAGAAGCCTTTCAACTGAGCGACGACGAGAAAGAGCAGAGCGAGCAATTTTCGAAGTTATTTTCTAGAGTATAGACCTTTCCAATGTTTACAAAATCACAGTCCAGCGTGCCATTTTCACAGTCCAGCACGTGCGTGTTCGTCGCTTCGGAAAGCGAGCAAAACACGCGCCATACGTACGAACACTCAAAATGGCACTGGCCACACGCTCTTTTTTGGAAAGGTCCATATTCTAGTTCACTGTATCTAGAGGTGAACTCACGAGCGGCCATGCATAACAGACTTTCAAGCAAGAGGCTCGTAGTGTGCAGGCGCGTTCAGTGGCGTGCTTTATTGGCGACGTGAGCGATCGAAAGCGTCGCTGTGGTCGGCCCACCACAATTGGCCGAATGCTGACTATGACGTCAGCAAAGGATGTCTCATCAACGGACATAAGAGGAATGTAAGAACTTCAATTTTGACGGTGTTGGCAGCGTTGCTTTGAGAGCGCTATGATTTCAGGCTTCTACCTTGCCCAATACAAACACCATCGAACTAGTTGAACACAAGGTAATGACGTCACGAAAGGTAACCAAACGAAGGCGCCACCGAAGCATCTCGCCGCTAATAGTTCCTACCCTTGACGTCAGCGTCAGGATTATCAGTTTTGAACGACTATTTCGATGCTGCGTGTTCGAATCGACGGCTGCAAGTTTGATTGTGTAGGATGGAAGCTTGGAGTCATCGCGTTTTTAAAACTTCACCGTCAATATTGAAGCTTGAGGTTTGAAGTTTATTTAGTTTCTCACGGGCCGTGAGGAGATAGAGACAAAAGGCATTTTCGCCTGACTGGGCCTCTACTCCCCACGCAGTGCATAACAGCACAACTTGCATTAGTTGCCATATACGTAAAGAAAGTAAACAACATACATATATCTACGTAGCAGCAAACATGCATACGTTTGACACAATATCGTAGAAAATATTTTACCAATCTAAACGTGGGATTGATCTGTTCTCAGATGAATATATAATATTAAAATTATAAATTTAGCTAGATAAAAATCATAAACCTAGCTGGATAATGCCACTCAAAGTATATCATGCATACGTCAGTGATTCGTAATCACTGATGTATACTTACAAAATGACAAAATAAGCAAAATTCACAAAAGGTACCCAGACAACACTTGGACATCCCCAGGATGTCCTCAGGACAGCCTTTTGAGGACATTATGATGTCCTGTGGATGTCCTCAAATGATCCTGGAAACATCCTAAAAACGACCTATTGTCCGGCCTCAGGACATCCTCAGAACGTCCTCAAGAGGGCAGCCAAGGATTTTTCTAGTACATCTTTTGGACAATGCTCTGCAGCTGCAGCTGTTCACTGAGCTGTTAGGATGCTTTCATCTTTATTGTTTCTAGGTTATCTCCAACTGAATTTTGAACCTGAAGATGCCTGCAAAAGCCGCCTGCAGAAAAAAAAAAAAATTCATTTTTGTGCACTATTTTAAAGTGAAATTCACACACTAATTCTAGATTTATAGTGTCGGCTTTCTCCTCTGCGTATTTCTTTGCGCTATGTTCTTAGCCTGTAACTATGAGCATGTTCGTGCCATTCATCATTGCAAACAAAGGTAACTCTTCAAGAAATACTTTATTGCAGAGCAAATGTTATACATGACTTTTTTCAATGTCTCCACCAGACGTGCAGTCTGGCTTCGCATCTTGGCCAGCACTAGTCCAAATAGTCAGCGGGATCTACAACAAGGAAATCAATTCCATAGGCATTAATAATAAAAACAGGTAATGTGAGAAACTTACCATCATGTCGAACATGTCCGGCCTTTGACTGCAGATTTTTCAGTTTTTCTCCAGCGTGGCGCAGCCATACTTTGATGATGGTCTCCACGTCAGCTTTGTTTGCTCACTCAACATTTGCTTTCACTGCTCCTAAAACATTGGTTTGTGATGACAGTCACAGCAGAAAACTAAGATGGCCTAGAAAAAAAGCACAATTAATGTTCGTGCGAGGAAGATACCCTTGCTACCGAGTTTACTTTCGCACAGTTGAAAAGCTCGAAGCATTTGTTTACGCGCCGGCATCTTTCCCGCCGCAATTGCCGTTCATTGCTTTCCGTCATTTCGAACAAGTACTACATTTAAAAACACACTAACCTTTGTCAATGCCTTGCATTGCTATCATCATCAATTTGGATGGAACAGCGCGGATATACAGACTCGCAGCGCTGACTAACAACGCGGCGATATATTTCTTCTTTCTCAAATCGTCATCATCTTCTCCGTCGCCGTTAATGTGAACATTTTAAATTATTAAACACAAGAAACCAAATAGCCAATAAACATTAATAAGTGAATAATAAATAAATTAATGACAGCTACAAATAAATGAAACTAAGAAAATTAAAAAAGTTAAAAATTATTTTTTTATGAAAATAAATTATAATTAAAAAATTAAACTTAAAAAAAATTATTTCTTTTAAGTTTTATTTCTTTTTGGATGTTATTTATTTATTATTCATTTATTAATGTTTATTGGCTATTTGGTTTCTGGTGTTTAAAAATTTAAAATGTTCTCATTGACGGCGAAGGAGAAGAAGATTACGATATGAGGAAGTAGAAATATATCACTGAGTTGTTAATCGGCGCTGCGAGTCTGTTTCCTTCTTGTGTGCTTGTGAGTGTGACTGTATCCTCGCTGTTCCATCCAAGAAGGAATTACCAACTAGCCCAAGCATCCACATTATCAAGCCATCATCAACCTCGAGGCTATTTCTGTCCTGGCTTGGCTTAGCTTGCTTGAGTCTCTCGGATGGGTGGATAATTGCCATAACGGTACACCTTGTAGTAGGCGGAAGCTTGCGCCATCTAGATTGAATGTTGCCAAAGGAACTGAATTCCGAAATACTGCGCAAATACAAAACTAATAATAGTTGTAGTGCGTCCTCTTTTTATTAAAGAATTGTTTGATCAAAACTATAGTTAAAAGATGTCCTAAACTTACGCAACCACTTGTAATAATTTGTATGTGAAATTTAGTTGAGCAGTGAACGTGAACTGTGTATACTACCTCCACTTCATTTATTTATTTTTTAAACGCAATCAAATTGAGGACGTATATTACCTCTAACTTTGTATCCCTCGTCCTCAACAAGTCCTTGGAAGGATGTTTCCAGTATGATCTAGCGACTGACATTTTCAGGATGTCCTGAGGACGTCTTGAAAACCGTGAGGACGTTTGTACCTTTCGAGGACGTCCTGAGGATGTCGGGTGTTGTCTGGGTATGTACACAAAAGGTAACACCCATGTAACAAACGCATTTGCCATTATAACACTGACAGGCGCATAACGAAAGTGTCACTTTCAATTTCTACTACACGTAATATATCTCGTTGGGTTCAAGCGTGTGTCTGATGTTACTTTTATATTTATAAAATGATAGTGTAAAATTAGTTCGCCCTTCAAAAATGTTTAGTAATGTAGGCACCGGATTAGTTTTTGTTTTCCATAATTTGGGGGGGGGGGGGGGGGGGGGGGTCCCGACCTTGGGCATCTTGCGATGGCAATTCATCCATTTGATAAAGGTTTTCTTTGTATATTGTCCGCATACGTTCAAAGTAATCAATCTGGTTCGCTTTAGGCATATTATGTTTCGTAAAATATAAACTGTTATAAAAATTACGAATATTTTCTTGATAGTTTTCTCAAATACGCAAAACTTTTTTGGAGAGTAATTAATTTGCTATAATTAGTGGAAGTGGTTGTCTCCCATGCCATAATTCCATAACAAAGTTTTGAGTAAAACAAAGAGTAATATAATTTTTCGATAAGCCACTTTGGTAATAAATTTACTATTTTATACATACAGCCTATTGTTCTCGAAAGGGCCCCTTTTAATTTGTTCGCGTGGGTGGTCCAAGTAAGTGTTTCATTAAACCAGACGCCAATAAACTTTTGTTCTATAACCTGAAATATGGGGGTGCTATTATGTTGCAGATGTATTACACTATTGTCGTGCTTATTGATAGGTCCAAATATAATGTACTTTCTTTTGTCCACATTTAGTTTAAGCGTGTTTGTTTCCAGCCACTCTGAAAGTTTTCGAAGATAATCATTTACTTGTTGTTCTAAGGACACTTTTGTAGTGCTGCAGAAGAAAACATTGGTATCGTCAGCGTACATCACCATATGTGGAGAATTTGGAATATCTGTTATATCACTTATATATATTGCCGCGAGCGCAGCTGACCAAGAAGGCAGCGCGTTCGTGGTTTAACGGTTATCGCGCGTGCTTTCCACACTGAAAGCCAGGGTTCGATTCCTGGCTGCGGAGGCGCGTTTTTGTTGACTCTGTAAAGTAATGTTCTGGTAAATTCGAGAACCATGTTGGGGCTTGTTCGAGGTCAGAATGTTCTACACGCCGAACCTTCTACGCCGAACGATCCAGAAACCCACGAGGGTGTACATAAGGGATTCCGCAAGGCGAGCGGAGTCAGTTTCGCCTCAGCGTTCGATCGTACTGCTTCGCCGCCTTCGACACCCGCGACGCGGTTATTATCTTTCTTTCTCCTTTTATTTTTGGGCACAAGTTCGCCCCATTAAACGTTCAGTTTACTCAGTCCTTCGCCGCCTCGTCACTTGTCATCCGGGACAATATGAGAAAAAGTAGTGGGCCCAGTATGAAGCCCTGGGTCACTCCGTGTTTCATTTCTAAGTGCTCAGAAGCGGCGTTATTTACATGTACGAACTGTTTACGATTCCGGAGGTAGGACTTGATTAGTTAGCTCAGACGCTACGCCACGTACACCGCAAGTCTGAAGTTTTGATAGTAAAATATTGTCTTGTATTGAATCAAAGGCCTTGCTCAAATCTGGAAGTATATAGTTTATTTTCAATGTTGGTTATGATTCTGTAGTTTATTATTCGTGAGCGCAAGTTCAGTCGATTTGTTTCTCTGAAAACCATATTGGGACCCAGTGATTACGTTGTATTTTGTACAAAGAAAAAAAAAACATTTGCAATCTAAAGCTTATCACGCTTTCAAATATTTTTTGAGAGTGTTGGCAATGCAGATATTGGTCGGTATTTTTCTAGGACATTTTTGTTTCCCCTTTCCGAACAACGGACAACCTAACATTACTCTCATTTCCATTGATGAAAGCAGAATTAATCCCAGTTTGGCTAATCTTGGAAAGCCTACCACACCGACGCTTTGGTAGCCTACGTGGCCAATAGTCACTACTTAGAAAAAAAGCTGTAAAATGATTTTATCCCGCTGATACCAATCCAGAGGCGAAATCCGCCTGAAGGTGGACAACGCTACTCGGCTGGTTCTGACATAGCCACGTCGGGCTACACTTTGATAATATCCAGATAAGCATAATCGGGAGACACAAGAACAAGCTCGGTCGAGAGATTATTGAAGCCTACAGGATAGCCGGTGACGAACACAACATCGCTTCTCCTTCTCTTGGATTGTCCGGGGTTGATTGAGATCACGGTGGAAGAAACACATTTAAACTCTCTGTCTGACGCTGCTTGTTGTTTATTGTTTGTTTATTTATGGGGTGACGGGAAAGGGTGGACACCAGGAGATTGTGGGCCTCCGTTGATGGGGCGAGTCACTACCTGGTGGATTAGGGAAGGGGATGAAAAGGGGAATAGGAGAGAGTAGAATAATGAGAAAAAGGGCAATCTTTGCATACTGTGAGTGCTATGCAGAGAGGCTCAAGAAGGGACATAAAATGTTCAGCAAAGCGCCACCGCAATAATGTCACTGTCCCCGCCACGCCGGGAGCAGACCTTGAACCGACCGCAAGGAAACGCTCCATCCTTCCTCCGTGCCCTACTGCCCGGGAGTTTTTGTTCCAGCTCGGTACCCACATGACGGCCGGCCAAAACGTCGCCCCTCCTCCTTCTCCGGTGCGGCCCCAGCCCTGCCCAGTCATGGGTAAGTTACTTTTAAAAAGTAATTCGTTACAGTTACAGTTACTTTGAGAGAAAAGTAGCGAAGTTACCGTTACAGTTACTGCAACAAAAGAGTAACTCGTTACAGTTACAGTTACTTTTAAGAAGTAACGACGTTACTTTTCAGTTACTTTTCTATAACACAAAAAAATGTAGAAAAAACTAGAAAACGCCCTTCACAACGTTTTATTGCATAAAATTAAAAAGTACGCTTTTTACTTAATATTGTAACTTAGCAGCAGTTGCTTCTCGAAGTTAGTGTTTGAAAGTTTCTACGCTAGAGTAGTGGCGCAAATCAAAATACGAAACATGCGCAGTGCGGAGTAGTGGAGCTAATCAAAATACGAGACATGCGCAGTGCCCTTCACGTGTATTTTTTTTTTTTTTTACGGTTGATTCATTCGATTAAAAAGTGTTTGCACAGAAGAAAGAAAAACCACAACATAAGTAGTGCTTCAAGACACTAAGATGTAAGTGTTCAGGCACAAAGTACAAGCGCGTGCGTGAAGATAACTAGATATTTTTTCATAAAATCTACACGTGGCTATATTCGGGTCGTGACTCGCGAGAAAGAACGTATTCACAACTTTGTGCAAGGCCAACTTGACACTCGAAATGTCAGAATAGACGATATGGAAAGTGCAAGGAATTGCTAAATTGCACCTCGTTCAGTGATATATTATTCATAAAACACTGGAAGGTAACGACAAAAGTAACGTCGTTACTTTCATCGTTACCTCAGAAAAAAGTAATAGAACCACAGTTACAAGTTACATTTTTAAAAAGTAACTCGTTACAGTTACAAGTTACCAAAAAAGTAACGAAGTTACAGTAACGCGTTACTAGTAACGCGTTACTACCCAAGACTGGCCCTGCCCCGGCAACGCAGCAACAGGAACGGCACCGCGGCACCGCTATGTTAAAACTCTCTAGTCACTGATTCGCTGGAAACGTGATCAATTACCGGCGTCTGGCCGACTCCCTAGTAAAGTCAAAGCCTGTCTTCAAGACCTGTTTCTCGAAGGAATCTTAGAAGTGCATGGAACATTATATTCAGCGCACCGAGCACTTCACTCGCACAGGGATAGATGGCGCCCAAGTCGTCCCTCCCAAACCGACCGCTCCGGTTGTTTCTGCCGGCGGTGGTCCCGCATTCCCTCGTTCAGCGCTTCTTGTTGTAATCATGATGGAAGAAACACATTTTGGTGATGACTCTTTGTCCGACGCGGTGGCCACATTATATTCGGCGCACCGAGCGTGCCTCACTCGCACGGGGATAGATGGCGCCCAAGTAAAAGGCCCCTCCCAAACCGACCGCTCCGATTGTTTCTCCCAGCGGTGGTCGCGCCATTCCCTCGCTCACCGCTTCTTGTCGTACCTCACCACCGCCACGTCGCCACCAAGTCGCCAGAGTCCGTAAATCTGTGTTTTCTTCCTTCTTCTTCTTCTTTTTCTATATTCAGATTTTTCGACAGCGACGAGTCGATTTCGCCACCCGGCTCCACAACATACCTTCCACCTGCGAGGATACGCCCGCAAATCCGCAAGTGTAAACGCGCCAAGAGTCAATGCTTTCTAGATTGTTCCTAGATGGGCTCTGAATACTCTCAACTTTCTCGTCGCAAGATCGTCGCTTGTGGAACTTGTGGAGTAATGGCGGCTATACAGCCGCCATTACTTTATTCTTTATTCAATTATTACCCCGCAGTGCCCGAGGGCGTTACAGCAGGGGGGGTTACAAGGATGAAAATAACGCGTCTTCATTGAAACAGCACACTTGCTCTTCAGACAGCCAATTCCACTGTGCAATTGTTCGTACAAAAAAGGAGTTTGCAAACATGCATGTCCTCGCGCGGTACTCTCTAGTTTTAAGACTATGATCATTACGATTAGAAACATAATAGGGTTATTTTAAGTAAGTCTCGCTATTTATTCCTCTTTTATTTTTAACTATTGAGTATAAAAATTTTAGTCGCAGTTTTTCCCGACGTACGGAAAGTGGTTCCCAGTTTAACATTTTTTTTTTTATTTCTGTACAGCTTTCTTTCCTCCCGTATCGTCCAAGAACAAACCTAGCCGCCCTGTTTTGTATTTTCTCCAGCTTATCAATCAACGTTTTCTGGGCTGGGTCCCAGACAGCACATGCATACTCTAAAATGGGTCTAACACATGTTAAATAAGCAGTTGTCTTTAAGTTAGGTTCTGAGCATTTTAAGTTACGTTGGGTAAAATTCATTGCCCTGCCAGCTTTTAAGACTACTTCTATGTGGGCATGCCATGAACAGTCAGATGACAACATGACACCTAAGTATTTGTACGTAAGTTCCTTGGTTATAGGGTTATTATTTATAAAATACTGAGATTCAATTTGTTTCCTTTTCTTTGTAAAACAAAAGTTAAACTGAGTGAAGTAAAACTTCACTCGGCAAAATGACCAGATGACGTCTCGAAAGATGATAGCGTGTGTTTTCACTCAATGATACGGGTGATTTCAGGTAAGATCGACCAAAGGGTGGCTGGTCGACATTTTTAAATCAACTGATGTTTTTATATGACATTGTCTAGTGTCTGGTATAAACGAATCCACACTTAGTTTTGACCAGAAAAAAAATTTCGAGACAAGAAAAATCGTAAGGCAGGGAGAGGTGGACAGTTGCAATAACGCGCACTGATGGAGCGGGCAAGTTTGAAAGTGAATAATTAAAACAATAAAATTAGGAGAATTTTAAAACTTTTTACAAACAAACTATGGGTACAACTTGCTTGTAATATAAAGTAATAATATGTATTAAAAATTTATTTAGTTTTCTAAAAATTGCCAAACATGCCTGCTCGAACGACAAATGGCAAACTTTGGAAATCTGTATCTCATGAAATAATTTAATCATTATTACATAACTTGCAGACATTATTTTACTAATATATGGCTATTATTGAAAAAATAAATAAGGTATCTGAGTGACACAATAGTTACAATATATTTAGGCAAACATGGGAAAAAAAATCAAACAAAGAAAAATTCCAATGCGAATAAAAAAAAAACACCACCTTCGATTTTTTTATAATTTGGGTACCCTGTTATACTCTATTTCGGCATTCGTTTCTATTAAAAACATGTTGCATCATTGCACTGTGAAAGAAGAAACAACTCCCCAAAGTAGGGTCCTTTTTCAAAGCCTACACTTAGCAGTGTCCTATACAAGAAGTGACTCTGAGTTCCAGTTTCATGAAACTTGCACAAATCTTTTATATACATTTATTCAGATGAGGTCATTGATAAAAAGAGCGATCGGTCACACAGTAAAAGGGAGGAGAAACTATATACAGCATTTTACATAAGCGTACAAAGTGGTATCATATTAGAGACTAATGATTTGAGAAAAGATGATGCAGTGTGAAGTTGTACCTTCCGGTATATTTTACATCTAGAGTAAAATAAATAACTTTACTTCCACACACAAAAACAAAGATATAATAGTAAGATATTCAGGTTGGCTGTGTATTTACGATTACAAACAATTTCAGGTGACGGATGCCATAGTGCCTAACTGGAGCAGCTTCGATGCTCTCGGTGTATGAATGAATTGTGGCAAGCCGATGTATTTTATCCTGCTCGAGGATAACATTTTTGGATTTTTTTTATAGTGATCAGATAAAAATTATTAGTAACCACCAACAAAAACAGTAGGTTAAATACCCCGTGAAGAAAAATGTGATAAATAAGATGTCCCTGCATTCAAAATGAGCAGTCCTTGGGAAATCAAATTCGGCACTTTACGCTAAGGTTTTCCTCGCTGTACCCATTTAATAAAGTTGCTTCCAAGCAGATCCGACTTTCCGTGCTACATTTACGTCACAGGTCCCTTCTGTTGATGACTTGCTGAGCCGCCACGCGTGCCAAGACTGAATGCCAGGGAAGGCGCGCACCGTCAGCCACTCTTCTTTTTTTTGTTCACGATACCGAACAACCTCATTTTCGTCCAGATATACAAGATGCACGCCTTTCAGTTTCTTTGATAGAACGCTCACCATTGTCCTGGCCGTCTGAATTGCGCTTACTGAACGTTCTCTCAGGTTGTTCAGCGTGGCCTGGTGCTTCACGAGTCCGCCAACTCCGTCACATGCATTTTTCCCATGTCCAGATGCAGAAAATAACCACTGGGCTTGTGGGCAATCGTCCTTTGCAAATTGGTGAAGCTGGTAGCGATTCTTGAAATGACTGGCGGCGCCGTCCCTTACGTACGTCACGTACGAGTATACCGCAACGTTGTCTTCAACCCACTCCTTCACTTTTTCTAGAGCCAAGCAAGCGTGAGCGGCGTCGTGACACAGGTCCTCACTGATGATGGCAAAGCTGTTTGTAGATTTTCTTGTCGTCACTACACATGTAAATATCGAAACTTGTTTTTTTTTTTTTCCAGTGATATGCTTGCACTTCGTCAGGAAGCACGATGGTCCAGTTTTCAGCAAAGTCAAAATGAAAGACAATGCTCCCGCGTTGCATGCACTGTTTTTCATCGTAGATCGCTTTACTTTGCGTTTGCCGGATATGGTTGTGAAGTACCCAACTTCCAACCGTCACTTGGATGACTTTTAGGAAAGTCTCAGGTTCCAAAGTTGTTTTCACAAGGTCGCCGGACTCCCATGTTGCAAGCACAATCTCTTCATCCTCCGGGATATCAAGTTCCTGGAGTGTAAGAAACTGGCCTTTTGGGCAGTGATCACAGTCTCCTTGAAGGCACAGTTCTGTTGCTGGGTCGCACAGAAATGCCGAGTTCATTTCACCAGTGTTGAATGTTGAGCCTGTAACGTTCTCTAGAGCGGCACTACAAAGATAATAATTGGCGCAGCGCACACAAACGCACACTTCCTGGTGTGGAATACATTGGACCCATCTAGGGCGCAACGAATAAAATTTCGTTAGCCCAACGCCGGAATCGGGATGCTTGTCTTTGTATATACGGAAGGCCTCTCGTATTGAGCGTGTCATGAAGCGCTTTGGCACGAACGTTTTCTCTCCGTTGAGCATGACAGAGATGACGTCTTTCTGGTTGGGACTTTGGCGCGAACATTGTAGCTCGTCTTTCGTGAAGTACTCTAGGGCAGCAGACAGGTTCTCAGGGCTCACCTTGCACCTCGTGTAAGGATCCGGCTCATACCACACGCCATGCTTTTCCTTGAGTTTTCGGGATTTACTGATGAGGTACATTGAGGCCTGTGGAATCATCTTTTGAACCTCATTCTTCGTCAGTGTTGACGGCAGGAGTGTAAGCAGTTGACAACGTTCCCGGAGAGAGGTGGCGGTTTCAAAAGCCTGCCGAAAGTTGTCCACCCACTCAGTGCATGTGGAGCATGTTGGTTCGGACGACCCCGATGGTGCGTCCCTGTCGTACGCAATACGTAGCCTTGAGCGTATATTCTTGACAGCAACCTGCTCCAGTTCTGTCTGCTTTCTCTTGACATAGGCAGGCCTGTCCCGACTTCTTACGACGCTTGGTTGTCTCAGCGGCGACACATCTGTAGGTAGTATGCTGCGATTTAGATCTTCAATTGCTTCTTCAGCTGGCACAAATATGTCAGGGCACTGCTCTGAGCTTCGCATCGAGATCTCCTTAGTGATGTGCATGAAGCAATGGTAGCACAGGTAGTCCGTCGCACTCACTTTGGTGGAACAGTCAGGCGGAAGAATTTGCTTCAACGAGTTTAGGTCCAACTCGTCAACACTTCGAAAATTCCGCTGCTTTGGTATAGTCTTTTTGTGTTTGCAAAAGTAATCTGCACAAAACACTCGTTCGGAGCTCCAGGACGTCTTCATAATGTATACATAAATAATAGAAATTAAACCCCAACTGATGGCATATAATTGCCAAGTGAAAGAACTACTGGGTGCACAAGTGACAAGTCCGAGGCTGAGGAGCTCACTCACTGCAAACGTACATTTGAAAAGAGAGGTCACAACTGAGGCTGTCGGCAAAGCTTGATCCACGTCAAATGAAGAAAGAGGGAAAGTCTCCAGACAAAAAATTGTGGTCAGCGGCCTTCGAAAAAGACTTTCCGGAATCGCACTGTCGTCCCTCCACGCGCTGATATGAAAGCACCCGAGATTCTACCACGTGGTTCATGACACAGCCTGAGCCATGTCGGCGACCGGTTCGCGAGGGGTTGGCGGTGGGGTTACGTTGATGGTCACTCGGATTAGCCCTTGCTGTACTGAGCTACCGCCTGCAGTGCCTTATCGCCGGCTGGTGTCAACAACGAGAACACACACACCCTGTCTACACCAAAACTACAAGCGTTCACCGCACACGCGTCGCCGCCGCTTTTAAGCTTTTGTGAAATTGCTTTCTTTTGTAAACTTGAGGAAGAAAACGAGAAAGGACGGACAAACACAAACTTCCAACTGGCAACAATGTTGTTGCCAGTTGGAAGTTTGTGTTTGTCCGTCCTTTCTCGTTTTCTTCCTCAAGTTTACTATCCATACCAACCCGCTCGTTCTGTCCCTGCTTTCTTTTGCCGCGGAGAACCGCCTTATCTTAACTACGCGCCTGAAATCCTTCCAGGCGGGCGTACACAATATCAAGCGTTTCGAGAAATGCCCGTGGAGTAGAACTATGGGAAAATTCGGAGCCCGCGATGTCGATATCGTCGCCGTTGTGTTAGTACGCCGTCGCGTACTGCAGTCCCCCGTTGGGGGAGGGGGGGGGGCGGTCTTACTACGATAACATGGCGACAGCGTTTACACTCTATGTATTTACGCGAGGCTCGAGTATTTGGGGATAATGCTGCCGGTTGGTGTGCCCCTTTGTGCCTGATATTATCACCCGTGACGCCAGCGAGTGAGATGGCGACAGGCATGACTGCTCAGTAAACAGGCGTCGGCGGCCATGTTTTGCTGGTTGAAGCGAACCCCCTTGCCCTTGACAGCGAGCGGGGAAATGCGAAAAAAAAGATTGTATCGGCCGTTTTGCCAGAACTAGCGACGAGTGTCGTCTGCGGTTTCCGGCAACTATTTTGCCATAATCGTGAGCTTAGCGAGGAAATGATTTTTGCTAGCCACAGAACACTACCACGCAGAAAGGGAATGCTTGAACATATTTTTGTTCTGGATATATATCAGGGATATATATGAGAGAGAGAGAGAGAGAGATGAAGGTAGAGCGGAAGAGGGAATAGCATATAGTGTCGCAGGAGAATAAAGTAAACAAAGTTCCTAGTGGCCGATGGCTGCATGATCTTTTCTCGGATCACTAGTCCGTAATATGATACCTCTTTGTACACAGTAGTTTCTCCTTAATTTAAGTGTGTGAACGATTTCTTTAGTTATCATTGGCCTCATCTGAATAAAAATATATAAAAGATGTGTGTTGGTTTAATGAAACTGGAACTCAGAGTCAGTTCTTGTATAAAACACTGCTAAGTGTAGGCTTTGAAAAAGGACCCTACTTTGGGGAGTTGTATCTTCTTTCTCAATAAAATGATGCAACGTGTTTTAATGGAAATTAATGCCGAAATAGAGTATAACAGGTTACCTAAATTTAAAAAAAAAAAATCGAGGGTGGTGTTTTTTTTTATTCGCATCGGAATTTTTCTTTGTTTGATTTTTTTTCCATGTTTGACTATATATATCCTAACTATTGTATCACACAGATACCTTAGTTATTTTTTAAATATTAGCTATATATTAGTAGAATAATATCTGCAAATTGTATCATAATGATTAAATTATTTCATGAGATACAGACCTCCAAAGTTTGCCATTTGTCGTTCGAGCAGGCATCTTTGTCAATTTTTAGAAAAATAAATAAATTTTAAATAAATATGATTACTTTATACTACAAGCAAGCTATACCCATAGTTTGCGCCTAAAACGTATTAGAGTTCTCCTAATGTTATCGCTTTAGTTATTCACTCTCAAACGGGCCCCCTCCATCAGTGGGCGTTAATGCAACTGTCCACCACCTCATGCCTTACGATTTTTCTTGTCCCCAAGTATTTTTTCTAGTCAAAACTAAGTTTGGATTCGTTCATACCAGACACTAGACAATAACATATAAAAACATCAGTTGATTTGAAAATGTCGACTAGCCATCCTTTGGTCGATCTTATCTGAAATCACCCATACGTCATTTTTTGTTTTCAAATTCGGGGAATGTACTTTTAAGACGGGAGTTGAACTGTGCTTGGAAAGTACCAGAAAAATACTTTATTAAAGTACAAGTATAGATGCTCAGAGAATGTATTTCAAGTAAAGTAGAAGTTTTCGAAACCTACTTGAAGTACTACTTTAACTACCATGTACTTATAGTACTTTGAAGCACTACTTGTTAATTTTATTTATCTTATTTTTTGTTAAAACGGTGGGGGAATTATTGAGATTTCTCGAACGATCTTCGAATCTTGGAAGACCCCTATATTCTGAGTTCTGGGAGGAAAGGCAACGCAAAAAGGTTACCTTTACGTTGCCTTTTAGCACGTGATTCTTCAAGTACAGCACAAACTACGGGAGTACCAGGTTAGCGTCAGAGCGGGTGCTGCATGCACTTTGTTGCCTCCTTTGAGTGAGGATGCGTGTGTGCACTTCCTGTAGTTAGCGAGAGCTCTTACGTTGAAGAGAAGAGGTGACAAGCCCTTTCTCCAAATGCGTCAAGACTCCTTCAGCTTCGGGACACAAAGAAATGCCAGCCTTCGGCGTTAATCCCGCAGTTACTCGGCCTCACTTGTGACACGTCTGTCCGCTCCCCGCGCCTCGTAGCAGGAATGTTGCAGTCTGGGAAAAGGGGGGCTGTTTAAGTTCTAGGAGGTTTCGGATGCATCCTCCCCCACCCTCCTATGCTACATGCTTCCCCCTCTTTGCCAATATCAGCTGATCTTCCAAGATCTTATATCTTTTTATGCAGGAATGTTTGTTAATAAGCATACCTTCCACTAAAATTGAAAAGAAATTTGTAATTTGAGTAGAAGTTACTCGGAAAAAGTAATTAAAGTAAACTTCCGATTACCGAAATAAAAATATAACTGAAAGTTACTCAAGTACTCAGAAAAGTAGTTTAACTACAGTAACTTGAGCAGAGTAGTTGAACAACGTACAAGTCTGGTTCGAAGCAACTAATTCCGGAAAGCCAATGGCTAAAATGCGTAGAATGTGACAACTCCTATTATGTTAGAAAATGTGCAGGAGCCAACAAAACTAAATTCAAAGGTATGATTTTCTCTGATTTGTTGTCTCGAAAGTGTACACCATGTACGTACAGTACACTCTGAACGACAATCGTTGCGAATTGACACTGACAGGAGCGTTAGCTTCCGAAACTGAAGCAGGCACTCAAAAAGACCGGAAAACGAACCAAGCACTGATGGAAGTCTTGAGTAAAATCAAGAAAATTAGAAAAAAAAAAAAAAAAAAACGGAATCTGCAGTTAGCAAAACATGCAACAGTAATTCAGAAACTGGATAAACATGGAAAGACCATCCAAGCGACCGAGAAAAAAACTGAAATTCGTTCGAAGCAATACGGTGACTTAATAAAAAAAAAAAGAAAGTTGATTCACTTTCGCGTATTATAAACGAGCTGAAAAAAAAGAAGAAAAAAAAAGAACTTCAAAGTTTCGGTACAGAGAAAGACGCGCGAATCAAAAGAACTTGAATCGGTGGTTGAAAACGGTCAGCAATATCCACGGCGGCGGAAAAGCAGAGAAATACCTGGTATCGTACAAAATAATCAAAAAGACATCAAAGCAGTTCTCGGTAATCTGGCAGTAATGCTTGACCTGCCTGTGCCTCAGCCTGATAAGATTGAATCCCTGCACAGATTCAAAACAAAGGAACGAAAAATGCCTCCAATCATCGTGCGCTTCAATGACAGGTCAGAGAGAGATAGAGGTAGGCCAAGAAGCGCACGGCATTAAAATCCGACCGTATTTCGTCCACGAGAATCTGACGAAGCTCGAGCGATGGCTGTTTTAGAACGCAAAATATATATATATATGTATACGGGTAAAGGCCTACATATATGTCTGGATGAGCAACGGGAAAAGTTTAGTGAGGCGGAGAGACGGCGCAGCTGTGATACGTATAGATGCACACGATACTAGTCGAGGACGGAAGAGAAGACATCAAACAGATTCTTCACCTTATTCGAATTGATCTTAGAAGCCTTAAGAAACACTGGAGCGAATTAGATGTATACCTGTGGGATGTTTTGATTGATATAGATATGATAATACTAACCGAAATAAACATCGAGGCAACTGGACCTTTGTCTTTTCATTTCGATAAATTTCATGTAATTTCGGCACGCCGACAAGGCAGAAAAGGAGGAGAAATTCTCGTATACCTAAAAAAAGTACCAGGTTATTTGACCATATCGAGCTGTCTCTGAATCACGCGGAACTTCTTGTGATTACTATTCATAAGGCAGAACTGTCATTTACAATATGTGCTGTGTATAGACCGCCTAACAATAATTTAGAATTTTTATATCAAAATTTTTTTTAAACTACTAAATACGTTTAATAAAAATTATCAGCTTGTTCTAGCAGGCGACATTAATATCGATATCATGTGCCACAGGAAAATGATCGAGTCACAAAATAGCTTGTTATATTGTCCAATTACGGTTTATATAATTTAATTGACGACTGCATGAGAGAAGAGTACCTCGGTAATCCAGTTACCAAATTGTGCATTGATCACTTGATAGTAAGGCAGAGTAACTTAAATTTTATGATATCAAACAAAAAGTAGTCGATCATTATTTTGTTGCGCTCGATAATGAACAAGGAGCATACGACCGTGACAAGAGAAAATGAACGTACGTAAACAAGTCCTTGACAAGAAGAAAATAGACGACACTATCCGGAGATATAACTGGAAATATTCGATTCATCTAGATCACATCATTTTCTACGATACTTTATTTGAAGTAATGTAGACCGTTGGGTGAGTTAGTATTGATTGATTGAACATAGTTACAGTTGCGCAGAAAAGGACAGGGAAAGAGAGAGGAACTTGTCAGTCGTCTACGGGTCTCTCTTCTCTGTCCCTGACCTTTCGTGCGCAACTGTAACTGTGTCCACGTTATTTAAAAATTAAGAAAAAAAATATATGCAAACATTTCGCTAGCACAATGAAATTAATGCCGAGAAAACCAGGTAAATGATTGGATCGACAAAGAAATACTAGAAATGAGTCCCTAAAAAAACAGGTAATGGAATAGATGTAAACAAAACCCGCGTGATACAAAATTAATGGAAGAATTTAGACGACTACGATATAACCTCACTGCAGAAATTAGACTTACTATATAAGGAGATTTCATATCACGCAACTCCAGCAGTGCGGAAAGAACTTAAGAGAAACATGAGACATTGTAAATCAAATAATTGGCAGACCCCCTAAAGATATTGAAGACGCATGTATACAGAACATTTTCAGCAACTGACTTTGTTTGATAAGCTCAGCAATGGGCTTTATGATGCCTTTGTTATGATGCCTTTATTACAAACGTATAAGACTTGCGTAACCACGTAAACAACACAATAGGAAAAGCTAAGCCATTAGGTTATTCAGCTAATTCTGCGTACTTGCCCCAAATGACAAAATCGGATCTAGAACACATATAGTTAACATTATGCCAATAATAAAGCCAGCAGAATTTGATGAAATAAGATTCAGAGATATAAAAAATGATATGTCGTTCTTCTTGATATATTAAATGATGTGTTGTCAACAGGAAATATACCCAGTAAGTTAAAAGTTCCATTAGTACGGCCTTTTTAAAAAAGAACAAGAAAGAATGAATTAATTACAGACCCATTGCGCTGTTACCGGCAATTTTGCAGACAATGAAAACATTTGTTATACAAATCATGCCCTCGTTTCAATTTTCACTAATAAGGAACTGTTATTGTGGGTTCCGGCAGCAAAGAGGCACGATACTTTTACTAGACGATATAACAAACTTCATTAATGAACAAATAGATAACAACAAAATAGCGCCAACGCTATTTTTGGACCTGACAAAAATGTTCGATTCAATAGATCACTCACTTTTGGTTAAAAAACCAGATAAAATTGGGTTCAGAGGACATTTCCGTACATTCTTTAAAGGTTTCTTCACTGGTAGAATCCAAAGAGCTCGAATAGCAAATAGTACAAATTCTGCTGCACAACTCACCTGCGGTGTGCCTTATAGGGTTCGGTTTCGGTCCCATGCTATTCAACATTTATGTGAACTATTTAGCTTTACATTTTTTTAAATAAAAGATGTATAAATACGCTGACGACATAGCCTTAGTTATCACACACGAAGATTATATTACTGCGGTTTCCATTTTAGCAAGAAAATATCAAACAAATCGTGAGCTGGTTTTCAAAAACCTATATTTTCGTGAACAATGACAAGTCGAGTCAAATGCACTTTCGAACTTACCATTAATCTCACTCAGCCTATATTTTTGCATTCGTGGGAATGTCGGCATTGCTCATGCTCACCACTACTTTACGCCAGTGAAACCAGACACCTTGATATATATTTTAACGAGTATTTATTCTAGAATCACCATATTGACCATATTCGAAAACCTGCGAATAATGAGTTCTGAGAATATTAAACTCAGAAGATTAATTTGCCAGATGTTAGCAGGTTCTAAACTAATATATGGCATAACCATTTGTGCATTTTCATCAATATACAAACTACGAAAAATAAATAACCTAATTTTAAAAAAAGAATCATACAGAAAACGGCTTATAATACACACTTGGAAGGTCTTTCGTTTCAGAAACAGCAGTAGGACTTCAAATGTTAACAGTAGAAGACCTGCGTAAATGCATTGCCCTCACAAAATATTGTTTCACGCGTGACTTCAAAACATCCACCAAACAAAAACAACTAAGACATACAGAAAGATTTCACATAGTAGAAAAACCCTGAAAGCTCAACAAGATTTCTCATGCCGAAAAAAAATATACATATATATATACTATGGTAAAAGGTTGAAGAATTATTATCTAGCAACATATTTCAATAAACTCCCTTCTAGTTTACTTAATCTACCATTATTAGCACAAGTGAAAAACAAATGCGCAAATGGAGTAGTACGTCAAATGAACAATATATAGTTCCCAGATTCGTGCTTTTTGGCGTCTGTAAGGTTTCATGAGTACAAGCACGCCTGTTTGGTATTCGCGTGTTTTTAAGCGCGAGAGTTGACTTTTTTTGTGTTCTTTGTGGTCTTGCGAAATCTATATGAATTATTATTCTGTAAAAATAGATATGCTTGGGAGAAGAGCGTGTTGGTTTAAGTCATGGATGAAGAAAGAATAAAACAATTAAAACAGGGACAACACAACCACATCTTGATGTGGTTGTGTTGTCCCTGTTTTAATTGTTTTATTCTTTCTTCATCCATGATAAAAATCGTTGATTTCATTTAATGACTACTGGCACAACGTTTGTGCTTGTATACTAGGTTGTGTTTGTTTTCATTGTACTTTATTTTCAGTCCTACATAAGTAGGACTCTTATCAGTAGTATCCACTTAGTTTTGTATAACGTCTTTCGATTTGTTAAATTTATGCTGAACTGTGTACTCACACTCATGAGCAAGCACGCTATTTTGTGAGACTGAGTGAAATGTATGGATGCTTAATTTCTGAATAAACTTTGTTATATATATATATATATATATAAGGATCTTCACCTCCTCAACAATGATCTCATTGTCATACAGAAAAAAAGATGCCAGGTCTGGTGGCCATCGCATCGCTAGAATAAAGACATACCTTTTCGAATCTCTTGCAATTTTTGTTTAATAAACATTCCTTCGAACTCAAACTCCAGAGCGCGCGAGATCGGGTGGTGGAAAGAGTGCGGTGGCCTGATCGGTTGGTTCTTTCCGACGGCACGCCTTCCTCTCAGAGCGCTTAGCTGAGACTGCATGTAATGGAGAAGGTACGTGCCCGCCGGACCAATCAGCCGCTTCCCTCTTACCACCTGAGCCACCTCCGTGGCCATGGGCAGGAGTGTGATCACGTGGCGAAAGAGAGACGTTTGACTGGTCCAACGAGGACGTAGCTTCTACCGCAGCCTCAGCTCAGTCTAGTCGTCGGAGTGTGGAGCGGCGCAGGCGTCACGTGGTACTTGAACGGGGTTCACGTGGTTTTGTTGACGATGGCCGACAAGTGATATGCGGTGTTGTGCGGGGTCCGGCATGGTCTTCGCGTCCATATCCTTCGCGTTTGCATGCCGTGTACCTTAGCGTAGCAATTTAAATGCACCGGGTCGAGGGTGCGTTAGTTGCTCCCCGAATTGTAGTTGGCAAAACAAGGCCTATAGAGGAGAACGTTTATGTCGCAATATTTCCGAATCTGCCATCACAAACCTCGGAACCGACGAGCAAGAACGTGCAAGATGCCTCAATTCGTTTAATAGTTATGATGGTGATCAACTTGACAATTCATTTAGAATGATTAATCACCAGCTAACCACTGGAGATGGCGCACCACAGTGGCTAGATGAGAAAGTTAAAACGCTTCCTGACGGCAGACTCCTGCGCTGAGTTGACGACGACCTTTCTGAAACCGATGAGTACCACGCTTCCGGTCACTAACAATCCACCGATGTAGCTCAACGGGTCCGGCCAGTCGGGCAGGAAGGCGAGCTGCAACAGAAAGCCGAAGATCACATCCGAAACCGTCTTGATGACGATCACCACGGAGGAGCTCTCCACCTGCAACGCCTTGGTCAAAAACATCTGGGTGGCGAAGGTGAGGTGAGAGATGAGGAGGAGGTAGCCGATTTGCGAGCCCTCGTAAAAGATCTTCATCTTGCTGGTGGCCACGGACACGAGAGAGACTAGGAGCATTGAGAGGCAGCCATAGTGGAAGACCACAACCTTCCTGGACACCCCCTTGATGGCCCGAATGCAGACGGTGGTTACGCCGTTCAGAGCCGTGTGCGCCAGGCCATAAGCGATGCCGATGAACTGAGCCTTCGCGAAGGTGTCCATCGAGGACGTGATGGGCGGCTTGGTGAGGAGTGCGAGGCCGAAGACGCAAGTGCCAACGGCGACGCCCTGCGTCCAGTGAAAACGCTCCGAGAAGAACACGAGTGCCGTAAGGGACACCATGAGCGGCGTGAGGCTGGCGACTATGGAGGCATCCGCCACCGAGAGGTACGAGAGGCTGCTGAGGCGCAGCAATGACGCCACTGAAGACAGGACCGTGCGTACGAAGAGCAGCGGCTGCGCTTGCCGGCTGCCGAACGGATCGACCTCATGGGTGGCCGCCGGTAAAATGCCGATGAAGACACCGAACGCCATGAAGGTGAGTACCTCCAGGATGCTGACCGTCGGCAGTCGCTTGATGATGACGTTGACTAGGGAGAGCACAGCGCTTGACGCGATGGCGAGCACGACACCGAGGATGGTCGAGTGGTAGACGACGGGCTTGGAGGCCTCCTCACTCTCCGAGCTGGGATGCTTGGAGGAGACGATGCTGGCTCGCTTGACCATGCCCGTCATCTGGATCAGTTGCATGGACGTGCGCCTGATTGCCGAGTCCCGCTTCGGTTGGGGGTCTGACGACGCGGAAGGCTGGCCGGACGGGGTTCCAGCAGTGCCCGTCCAAGAAGAATGCCTCTTAGAGGGAGGATTCATGACGGCGTTTGGCGGCGACGTTCTGCCCTAATTGTCTTCCTTATCTCGGCGTTCGGCAGGTGCGAAGGGCGCGTGCCAATGGTGATAATGATAGCGAAGCGCTCAAACAAATATTTTCACAAATCTTCGGGGGATCGGTGACCGAGTAGGCTAGCATACACCAACTCGGAGCACGTGGAGCAAACGCTTGCGCTGCAGAACCCAGGGCACCGTGACCCAGGGATCCTGGATTCAATCCCCACCTCTGCCCGTTTCGATCTAGATAAGCATCGTACCGGCGTGCGGTCGTGTATCACTACTGCGTGAGCACGTTGAAGGGGTACTCCGGCGATTTTTTGAGCTACCTCAACTAACTATATTTTCTGACTCCCCGGCCTTTACCCTTTCCGGTATGCTATTTAGTATCGCGAAATTCATAATAGTTATTGCGAAATCGGCAAATGAAAATTATGCAAAAACCAACATTCAAATATACCGGCACTTTTCAGTGCCGTGACGTCAGTGGAAGGGAAGCTTGCCAGTCGAGCGAGCAGTCTAAAAAATAGAATATGCCAATCATTCGTTCCGTGCTGGAGCGCGGGGACTGGAGCGAGCTTCCAAAGCATTCATTTGACACCATGAAACTGCTTCGAATCAAGAGTGAACCCCTGCACTTCCACTGACGTCACTTTTTCGTCGTTGCCAGTAGAGACTTTCAGTTTGAAAAACACGGTGAGGACCAAAATTGTAAATTCAATAACTTCGTGAAAAAAAGTTATTTTGACCTAATAGTTGGGATACTATTTTGGCGATGTTGTTTGGCGAGTTTAGCAAAATCTCAAGCAAATCGGGGACCATGAAGAAATCGCCAGAGTACCCCAAAACCCCATTCTAGCGGTTGTACCGCACTTGCTAAATTTCTCATCTACAGCTGGGAGACAAGTCGCCCGTTTAGGCAGACTAAGGCTGTACAAACATACACACACACCATTTTTTTTTCACAAATCTCCGGTATGGAAGTTTTCAAATGGTTATGGATATTATGGATTGTGGAGCAGAAACCTCGCGCGCATATTAATGGTATATTCGGCTGGTCGTTTTTCGGCCTCTTGGAGCGCTCTGAAAAGCCGGTGTGCATTCGCTGGTCGACGCCAGGCGCTCCAAGTATATTCGCCTGGTTCTTTCGGAGCGCTCTCGAAGCTCCGACTCTCTCCGGCCTCCGACTCGGAGCGGTTTGAGGCGCTCTGACTTGGAAGTGGGAGCGCGCGAGAGATCTGGCTGCCGACCGGTCACGTGACTCCAGCCATTCCGCCATTTTGCTTTTGTGTCGGAAGCGGACGGCGAGAACGCAGCTACTCCGCAAAAAGAGGGCTGCGAAAAACAGCCGTCAGTCTTGACGCCGTCACCGTTGTGTTGTGCTCCCCGAATTGAGGTGAAATGTCGTTGAAACGAAGACGTTTAATGTTAGTGGTGGCACCGCCAGTGCTGCTGGCGAAGCTAGCAGACAGCGACAACACCAGCAGCTCGGACTACGACGACGAGGACCGTGTTTGCGAAGCGAAGTTTGCCGAGTTGTTTGACGCACCTTGTACCTAACGTTGGCTTGTACCAACGTTGCCTTGTACCAACGTTGCCTTGTACGGTGCCCAAGGTCAAGGCTTATGTTTTTATAGTGCGAACCTACTCGGGACAAAGCGGTAAGTACAGAAGTACGAGAGTTTTCAAGCTGTAATGTTGTCTTTTTTTTATAGTTTCGCAGGAACTTCCGCTTGGCACGGCTGGCTTGCGATGACCTTATCAGCGTCCGCGTTGACGGTTGCCATTTTTCAAGGATTTACGGATGGATGGATCACTGAATACTGCTCAACCCTTTGAATCCAAAGAGCAAAAGTTCCGCTAGAGGGCGGCTCGCGCCGTCCTGTAGTGGCGCACGCCACCCTCTATCCGCTCGGCTTGCCGCTCTGAAAAGTTGAAGAGCGTTCGGCTGGGCGCGCCGATTCTCTCGCTCCGATGCGGAGGCGCTCCGGGATCTGGTAGCTACGACTCAGATGATTGGAGTGCTCGAAAGTGACGAGACGAATATACCATGAGAGTGCACGCTTGCATTAGCCTTTCACTTGAAAGCTTGTCATGGTTGCTCGTGGATTTCATGAAGTGCGAACATGTTTTGCATTCCTCAATATTCACGTCATAATCTCTATAACCATGGTTTTAAAAATGGGGGATTTGGTGGCTGGGATCGGCTTTGACATAATTTTGTTGGTAAGCACCCTGTGAACACTTTTGGCAATGTTACTCGAGAGTATTATATACTATCAGAATTTAAACTTGTATGTCGAAAATTGTAATGCTGAATGTTTCAATAACAAACGTCGCATCAAGAACATATCATTCAAAGAAATTCAATTCCACCTAGTTGCCCAAATATCATTCTCACTTTTGCCATGATCGGTATGGCTTTCGTCATGCTCTGTCTCACTTCTGTCATGTTCAGTCTAAGCTTTGTCATAGTAAAAATATGTCATATTGTGACAGAGCTTCAGCTTGCTGCAATGGACAATTCATTTACTGGGCGCACCAAAGCAAATGCAAATATTTTTGTTCGTTTCAATGTCGGCTGTATTTTTTGAGTATTACATGAGTTCAAATTTCTGCCTGCCGTTTTACAGTATCTCAGCTGCCACAATCGGGGCGCTTTTCTAGATTTATGCAAAGATGGCTTTGGATCAGTTCTATGTTGGCTCATATGAACGTGCGAGTTTGTGCTTTTGTTTACACTATAATTAATTTATTGTGTATGAAAAAAAAAGAAATTGACTAACAATTTAAGTTTATCCGAACACAGCACCAGCCTGATAAGAGACTCACCAATATTTTGGTCCGATCACACCACTATCGCCGCAAGGATGGTAGCGGCAACATCAGTTACGAAGCGACGAACACTGTCATAACGCAGCCAAAATATATTTGTTTCAGTACCAATTTCAGATAACGGTTCAGTATATGCACATCCCGGCAAGCTAATGGCGCCAATGAAACAATATCCTTTCATTAACGCCATTCTGTCAATAGCTCGACAGCAAGAGACTCGCAGCCGGAGGCGGATTTCTTCAAATTGCAAATACGGAAACAGGGTACGACGGCCAGCACTGTCTTCACGACGCCACCCACGTCGGAGCCTCCGTGCGGGCGGCACTTTATCGGTGTGCCAGAGAAGACAAACGGCCGGGAACGAAGAAGTCGAGAGGAATTCTCTTCTGGGTTCATCTTCTTTCCCGTCCCTCCAAGAGGCGACGAGGTCAAACCGGTTTGGCGCGAGCCGCTTGCGTCCGTCGCCCCTGCAAAGCTGACGACACATCGTCGCCAAGTGAAAACTCAGAATGACATCCGCAACGCGTTGGAAAAATGGCGACCACCGGTTTCGAAAAAAAAATGACAAAACAACGGTGAAAAAAATAATAAAGTGTGTATGGTTAGCACAGCTGAATAATCGTCTAATGCAGCAAGATACCTCGCGTCGATTATCTCACATATACACAAAAATATGCGACTAATTGTCCCAGTGCGCAACAACCGCTCTATGATTGACATCCTCGTTCTTTCGCCACGCAGGCTGTTTTGTATCCAAGACCGCGCCGGCTTCGCGAGGCGGCAGACAGATTCAAGCGCAAGCAAATCGCAACTCCATACGATTTTTTTTTTTTTTTTCACCGTGACTTGATACGCAACCTCGTGGAATCGGAATGGCGGCCGATGTTTTGCTGAGACACAGCTTCCTTGTCTTAAATGTCGAACACAACGCAGTGATCATGCTCGCACACGTGAAGGGGAGATCGCGATAGGCAAGGGGAAAGGTAGTGATCAGGCGCTTTGGAGCATATGGGGAGCCGCGAAATAGCGAAGTTATGGTAACCGCAAGAACTTCGCGCTTCGCGATCCTCTCCAGCTCGAGCGCCAGTTTTGGCCGCTCTGTTTTCCAGAGACGCCGTTTCAAACAAGCTGGTGAAACCTAAAGTATGTTTGGACGTCGCCGCTACGAGGGGGGACTTAAAAGTAACTAGATCTGATTTCTGCAGGGCGGGACGTTCGTATACGTACCGGCTTCCGACGCTAGTAGCGTCCCCTTCCTTCGTCTGCTAAAGTTCTGGCGCCATGTTAATTTCTTTTTTTTACCCAACGCTTCAATTTTTTTTTTCGCTTTGGCAATGTTTGATTTGAATTATCATCCCACATTCAATTCAATTCAATTTTTTTTTATTCAGACAACATACATCAGACAGTTGTTTAGGGGGCCGTCGCAAAAGGCAACTAAATGCCCGACAAGGCGTCGACCCCCTCCCCTCCACCCCCCCGCCCCCCCCCCCCCCCCCCCGCACATCACTCACCGTGGCCCACACGAAGGCAGAATAATGAAAACTTGCGAAACGTAAGCAACCATATGAAAACCATAAGCACAACAGTGCACACGGGATAGCACTGCATAAACGTCACAAAACGTTTTCTTTTCAGGACTTTTCTCATGCGGACGAAGAGAAAGGAACGAGGTCCGATGAAAAGAGAAGGGGGGGGGGGGGGGGGGGGGGGGGGGGGGTTAGAGGGGCTGTGATGTTATTTGTGTTCAGAAATTGTTGCACTGACAGGAGAGTGTGTGCCGGTGCATGGTCGTGATGACCCCCCCCCCCCCCCCCCACACACACACACTTTCCCTTTCCCACAAATCAGGGCCTTTCTGCCTCAGTTGCGCAAGCCTCTCAAATCTCCCAAGTAAAACACCTGATTAGCTGTTTCACCAGAAGGAACAAACTCGAAGAGAACAGTGCTCGAATTTTCTCGATGTTTTCATCAGCTGAGGAGTTTCAGGGTGGCCCTGAACGAGGTTGGTTGTCGACCAATAGTTCACCGATTTGAAGCAAGAAAACCCCTTGTAGACTTGCGATTTCTTCATAGCATCTTCTTTCTAAGCTGTCTGAAGCATCCGTCGGGTACTTTATTGATTTTTACTCTTTCGACACTTCAAACTGCGGTAAGCGATGAACGCAGCATCAAACTCGTTCTGAAACAAATAACATAAAGATCCGAGGGTGGGCTTCAAGACGCCGCTTTCGCAAACAGTGAACTTCCTGTTACCTCCTCTATAGCTCATCTGGAGAATTCCGACTACCAGAACCACTTCCCCGCCGCGTACTTTTTTCCCCCCTAAATCGCAGCCGCAGGACTCCGCGCGAACCTTGCGCCATGCTAATCGGCGTCGTTAATCATAGCTGCCCTTCTAGCCCTTCCTGCTCGCATACATTATCGCCCGAGCGAGGAGTGCACACAACAAGAGCCACGGAACACTGGCCCTGACTGTATCCCGTCCGTCCAATCGCTGCCACCACGCAGGAAGCTCGGACCCCAAAAAAAAAAAAAAAAAAACGGGGTTGTGTTTCTTCGTTGCTTTACAACTGCGATTCAAAGGGAACGCGTTAGCTCAGCTTGAAATTCACGCGTTATTTTCTCGTTTTTACTTCGAATGTGTCAATTTTATGACATCCGCTTCGAATGCTTGTCGTGGTTAATGTTTCCACGCTTTTGAACGCCTTCATTCGGGGATAACCGGGTCTATACTGACGTATACCTCGCGCACGTTTTCAATTGTCCGTCTAGCGTTTTCTCGCCGCGCAAATTACAGGCGCGAGCTGGAGGGAGGCTGAAAACTTGTGTTGTACACGTTTCATTCCACAACTAACTAACCGTTACTCGTTATTTCGTCAAGAAGTGAGGAAAATAGGTTACTCTTTCATTTTCTTCGAAAAGTAACTAGATTGTCAATTATATTAAACAGCGCACAAAAAATCGGCGGAAGAGAAAAAGACAGTAGAACGAAAAAGCGCTCTTTCGTTCTACTGATTTTTTTCTCTTCCACCGACTTTTTGTGCGCTGTTTAATATTAGTGATGTAGCAACTAGCTCAAATCACCACTTTACTAACACTAGATTGTCACTTCGTTGCCGAAAAAGTAACGGTTAAACGTAAGGCGCTGTAACGCTTTCGTACAAGTCTGCCTATATCTAACACCTCCTAGACAGCTTCAAAGCCTGCACGTTACGTCACATGACGTCACGTCCGGGGGTCCCGCACGGGCGTTGATTGGGTGTTAGCGCCGCGTCAGCGTTCGCGTGGGACTCTGATAGGAAACGAGCCCCACGCGAACGCTGACGCGGCACTCGCGTCCAATCAGCGCCTGTGCCGGACCCCCGGACGTGACGTCATGTGACGTAACACGCAGGCTTTAAAACTGTCTAGGAGGTGTTGCTATGTCCCTCGCTCCTTCCTCTCGGGTGCCATCTCCGAGGCTCCGGCACATCCAGTGCCTCGTCCCGCGATCTACGCGGGTGCGCGATAAGAAGAGGACGGCGAATGCGTTGCGATGTGATGACAGGAAAGGGAGAGGGGGAGGACTTTAAGAAATGTATGAAGTACGTTTTGACCGACGAGGGACTTGGAGCGACAAACTGGCCGCTGAAAGTGACCCCCACCCGGCCGCCGCCATCTTGCACATTTTCGACCCCTAGACACGTGACCTCAGAGTTTTATGTATACATTTTTTAACGATGTACCGTGCACCAATAATTGCTTGTTGATCTTTAATAACAGTACCGTCGAGATGATAAGTTATGTTTCGTTTGTTTTAAGTTCAAAATGGAGCTTTTACCACAAAAAACTCGGGCAGCTTCGCAATGGCTCCGCTAGATGCCGTCAGCCGCGTTGCTAACAGTATCGAAAAAATAGTTTATCGTGCTTTTTACAGCGATCGCGATACAAATATCGGCTCAGTTTTGTGTAAAAGCCTCAGGATTTAATACGGTCACGTGTCTAGTGGCCAAAACTGTACAGCGTGGCGGCAGCCAAGTGGGGGTCACTTTTGCCTGGTGAACGGGATACCAGCAGTGATTTCCCTACGCACCTCGTAGGGGGGGGTACACACCCCCTGTTTTTCTGAAGGCACCCCCTTAAACTGCAACGACTCCTCTATTCTGAGTACCCCCCCCCCCTAAAATTTAAACCCCCCCCCCCCCCTAATTTCAATTCCTGGGGAAACACCTGGATACCAGTTTATCGCTCTAAATTGCGTTTCGTGCTTTGCACGTCTTACTCATCGCAAAATTCGTTTTCTTCTCCAAAACCCTTTTATTTTATTTTTTGGCATCATGATCCAGCAACTTTTGTCCAAGGATGGCCGGAATCGTCTCTCCGAATGCTTTGCGGGAAAGTGGGCGCACGGGCAATAGTGTAGCCTGCGTCTCACAAATTGCTGATACACTAGCCAATTCGTGAGAATGAACCAACTGGCCCGCATCGTCCCTTCGCGTCTCAGAGCCGGAAAGTCGACTCTCTCTTTTTCGAACCACTTTCGCCCCGCCGCGTGAATACGTGCGCGCATCCCGCATCCAGCGGGGTCAGAAGCCCGGTCGTTAACGCGTTCATTCTTCGATTCATCCTCCTCTAATTATTCCGGCGAAAACGAACCGAACGAACCGAGGTGGCTCAAACGGCGCTCGCCCGAAACACCTCGACGCCATCTTGGAAGGTCGGCCGCGGAATTTACGGTAACCTGTTCTCGTAGTCGCGATCGCTACGGAACAGATTTTCGTGGGCCGGGAATCGTTACCGTAAATCTGCCAGTCGCACGCCGGCCCGTTTATCGCTCCATCGAATGCGGTACAAGACCAAAGAGCCCCTTCCGTCCACCACCTTTGGGAGCGGAAAAGTGGGCGATGAATCCCACCCGGTCGCACATTTGAACGAATTAAGGTCCTGACAAGGCCTCCTTCACAGACAGGCGCGCCTCGCTTTTTACTGTAAAGAAAGTAAAAAAAATAAAGTTACGTTTTTTAGCCACTTCCAGTTGTTTCAAATTGAGTACAAACTTCGTCATGCGGCTAACGTTCGGTGGTCGTCTTCGTAAGTTCTTGTCTAGGGCAACCGCAAACTTACTCAGAATCTTTGGACGCTAGAAAGCGTCGAGAAGCGACCGGAAGCGGCTGAAATGCGTCACTTCCTTCCATCAGAACAGGCATGCACGAGAAAAGAGCGGAGGCACGCATCTCTGTGAGGACCACGGTAATGTAACAGGAAAGAAAGGCTTTTCGTTCGAAGGAAAAGCGGGGTTTTTTACGCGGGCCAGTCAGTTTTCTGCCGAGGAACGCGAAGTGTGCCCGATCTTCTAGCGAAACACTTCGACATCGTTCATTAATTGAAAAGCGTAAGGGAAGTTTGTTATACTATGCAAGTTAACCCCTTCACCGTTTTTAGTTTACGGGAGTTTCTGACCCTCAACTGCCTAATCGCTGTCTTCAAAATCAAACATGTTACCTTCAAAATCATATTTCTAGCCACAAAAAGAATAACAACAAACTTAAAAAAAACTAAAAAAAACTTCAGTGTTGCCATTTGTTAGATCAGCAAACTTAACCATGCGTGAGCCTGGTACGTCAAAAACGGTCGAGTGCGTGAACCACTGCGGCGTGAGCCGGGAAAAGCAGACAAGCTATTAGCGCCGAGATGTTTCGGTGGCTCCCTCTTACGGCTCCCGTTCGTGACGTGACTACCAGGATTTGCCTCGCCCTGATTGGCCGAATATGCCTCGCCTTGAACCGGCGATGCATTATCACTATACAGAAAGCTATTCGCCCTTTATTGTTTGGCCACAAACTTAGTGGCGCCATCTATTGGGTAGCCACGGCACACTTCCAGTTTTTCGTACATTCCTCTTTTCACTCGTCATTATTTTCTTATAAGAGGGAATTAAGCCTGATAGTTCTATAAGTGGCCGTTTCCAGAAGATAGCGCGCCCTGCTTTTTTTTTTCTTTTTTTTTTTCAAGTTGGCAGTGATCAACGCGCTGTTTACAAACAAGCCGGCGTTTGCCCAAACCAAAAACTGCGCATGCGCAGAAACCAGATTCGCGTTAGGTGAAGCGTCAACGCATGCGCAGTGCCAACCTCAGCGCCACCGCAATGGCGTGACGTCAGAGAGTTCAGTTGGTGTACGTACATTACCGAAAACGTTTAGACCTGGTCATTATATGTATTTGTTTTATAAAGCAATGTTTTTATACGGGCAAGAGTAATCAAAGAGGTCGGAAAGCGGCCCTCCCCCCTTTTGATCTTTCCCATTTGGCTGCCCGAAGCGCAATCTCCGGGTTCAAAAGCCTCCATTTGCATTCTCAGAGTATACGCGATGTCGTTGGGCAGAGCCTGACTCGCGCAACGGGCGGGGTTACGAAAAGAGCGGACAGTCGCCTCGAATGCTAACCAGACCTGCGGGCCAGCTCCCAACAAAACCGTCGCGCCGTGCAAATTCCCACGCCGCTGCAATCTTCTCAAGGGCGAAGGAATTATCCTCGAACTTCATGTTTTTGCTCGAGCGTCGCTGATTCTCGCGGCACGTACAAACTATGTGTCTTTTTAACGATGCCCCCGTACTTATGCGTTCCCTGCATGCTCCTTGTCCACGGATGCATACCGACTGCAATTACGCATCCGTTCGCCCCTAATTATCGCGGCAGAAGAAATGGGGAAGCTGCACGTGGAGGGTTAAAAGTGTGCACGTTGCGTTGAATGGGGCAGAGACCCCTCGATAGGTTTTCTTCTCGTCGATACTCAGCGTCTAAACATTTGCTTATCAAAAGCGTTTGACTGCGTGATTGATCATCACGCAACGTTCGGACAGGTGGTTAGGTTTTATCGTTAATAAGGCCGAAAGTTTTCAGTTATGTGTCGGTTTCACGCGATGCCCTCTATCCAGCGGGCACGTGCTGAAGGCGAGTGTCCACAGCTATTCCGCAACGTCATTGCAGACCATCGAGGTTTGTGGCAGACGATAAGTGGTAGTTCGGTCTGAGCATGCGCTGTGGACAACATGTTCAAACATGGCGTGCGGTGTGGAACCTATATGCGCCGAGACCACTGACCGAGACAATGAGAAAGAGGAGGAAAGGAGAGCACGCGGGAACGTGGCCATTTTGTTCCGAAAGCTTATTTTTACTTCGTTTTCTGGAGCGCGTGAAACAGAGTGTCTCTGCACGCGCTCTTGGCGTTGACTGTGCTACGGCGGCATTTTGTTTTCAGCAATTTCTTTGTATTTTTCTTGTGAGCGCGTGTTGTCGGCATCGAGTACTACAAAGGATGTCATCACCTGAAACCAGTCTTGGGTAAGTTACTTTTAAAAAGTAATTCGTTACAGTTACAGTTACTTTCAGAAAAAAAGTAGCGAAGTTACCGTTACAGTTACCGCAACAAAAGAGTAACTCGTTACAGTTAGTTACTTTTAAAAAGTAACGACGTTACTTTTCAGCTACTTTTCTATAACCCAAAAAATAGGAAAAACTAGAAAATGCCCCTCACCAAGTTTTATTGCATAAAATAAACAGTACGCTTTTTACTTCATATTGTAACTTAGCAGAAGTTGCTTCTCGAAATTAGTGTTTGAAAATTTCCACGCCAGAGCGCTGCAGAACCCAGGGATCCTAGCTGGGTTCAATCCCCACCCCTTCCCGTTTCGATCTGGATGAGCATCGTATCGGCGTGCGGTCGTGTATCACGACCGCGTGGTGCACGTTAAAGACCCAAGGCTAGCGGTTGTACTGCACTGGCTAAATTCCTCATCTACAGCGAGTGAATCGTCGCAACTTTAAATGGCGGACCAACTACACGCTGTATAAAATATCCCCACAACCCAATATTTTTTTTTCCACGCCAGAGTAGTGGCGCAAATCAAAATACGAAACATGCGAAGTGTGGAGTACAGGCGCTAATCAAAATACGAAACATGCTCAGTGCCCTCGCGTGTATTGTTGTTTCACGGTTGATTCACCCGATTAGAAAGCGTTTTCACAGAAAAACGAAAAACCACAAAATAGATAGTGCTTCAAGACACTAAGATGTAAGTGTTCAGTCACAAAGTACAAGCGCGTGCGTAAAGATAACTAGATTTTTTTTCATGATATCTACACGTGGCTATATTCGGGTCGTGACTCGTGAGAAAGAACTCATTCACAACTTTGTCCAAGGCCAACTTGACACTCGAAATGTCGGAATAGACGATTTGAAAAGTGCAAGGAAAATCTAAATTGTACTCGATCAGTGATATATCATTCACAAAGCGCTGGAAAGTAACGACAAAAGTAACGTCGTTACTTTCATCGTTACCTCAGAAAAAAGTAATAGAACTACAGTCACAAATTACATTTAAAAAAAGTAACTCGTTACAGTTACAAGTTACCAAAAAAGTAACGAAATTACAGTAACGCGTTACTAGTAACGCGTTACTACCCAAGACTGCCTGAAACAGGAGGACATTTCGGCACCCTAATAGACCGATCTCACCAAGCGTTCGGCGCATGCGTGGCGCCGCCATAACTTTAGTTCACAGGAGGCAAAAGGCCACGCACGAGAGGGCTCGTGCTGTCTCGTGCTCCACACGCACAGAGGTCCAACGAGGTTGTCGCACGCGCAGAAAGACTAAAGTTCCCTCGATGCAATGCGGCAGCGGTGGCGTAGTCAAACTGGCTGGTGAGATCGGTCTATTGGTAGGGGCGGGCAACTGACCGATTAAACTAACGGTCACTCGATCGTCGCTTTAATCACGATTAATTCTTTTAACCAGTTAATGAGTATATTTTTCCCGACCCAAAAGAAAGTAAAAACGTGTATTCTTTCACCACGCAGGCATGGACGAATACGCCTATATAAAGGACAAACTTTGGTTTAAATTTTAACCTTATGTTCACTGTAATGGCGAGATTTGTGACTCCAGACAAGTTCAGAAGGTTACACGTGTCCCGGACAATTGAACGCCGTGCGAGTGCCCGTTTAGCGCAGCAGGTAATCAAAGGGGGTCGCTCTTGCTGGAGATTATCAACGAACTTCTTTGCCGCATGCAGCTGAAGTAATATTCTGTAAGAGAGAACTAACTAGCTCAGCTCCAACTAGTAGCATCTTGGAACTGTTCTCAATAATAAGTTGCGACGAGTCACACGCTGTAGATGAGCAATTTAGCCAGTGCAGTACAACCGCTAGCCTGGGGTCTTTAACGTGCACCACGCAGTAGTGATACACGACCGCACGCCGGTACGATGCTCAAACTGTTCTCACCTATGTATGTAAGGAGTATTCACTGGGCGCCATATTTGTGGGTGCTGTCTAGAGCGCGTGCTCAGAACGAGCCCCCATTAATAGACTGCTAAGACCGGCACTCTTGATGGTGCGGAATGCACGTTGCAAAAGCACCCTGGAAGCTCGCCATCAGCACGCGCTCAGCAGTCGCGCACACAGCTATGGCCGCCAGTGGATACTTCTTATAACTTTGTGCATAATCGAAATTGTATATTGAGGAGTCTATCACAAATTCAGCGGAAGCAAATATATAGATAAATATATTTGTGTGTGTGTTTGTGTGTGCGTGTGTGTAATTTTGACTTTAATCAAATAAAATATATATATGAAAATAAATAAGACCGATTAAATGACTCATTAATCGATTAAAGGGGCGATTAATCGGCTTGAAATTTTTCATTGACGCCCAGCCCTACTAATTGGAATGATTAGTGGGTAGACCTAAGGCTACACTCCGTTTCACTTCATGTTGTACCGCAGCAAAGGCTAGGAACACGAGCTCATAGCGTTGGCAGCTGCCCGTAATGCGCGAGAGCTTGTGCCGCCGAGATGTGCCCTAGAGCAAGGAGCTTGCGCTTGTAGCCTTTTCCTGCGGTACATCGTGAAACAGAGTGGCTGCCTCTGTCTCCACTGCTCTCCTGCAACGCGTTAGAACGCGGAATAAGTGTGTCCTGCGTTTGAGTCTCGCATTCGAATGCGTTCGACGTATGCAGTGGAGACATAGGCAGGCTTGCTTTAGGTCTACCCACTAATTGGTCCAATAAGAGCTCGGCGTTCTGCCGTCCCCTCTGGTCTCCTCCTCTCCCTCTGTTTCTTGGCGCATGAAGTGCATTCACTGTCCGCCATAACAGTGTTGAGTGCTTTCTGACGGCGAGCTTCCACAAAATTCACATCGCATTATCAAAGCTTGGATCTTGGCAGAGTGACTGGAGAATTATTACTGATCAATCATATAGACCTGCATATTTTGTTTATTAGTAAAGCCATTGTTTCTCAACTTACCCGGTTTTTTTTTTTCGTTTCTCTTTTTTTTTGGGGGGGAAGGGGGGCGAAGGTGTCCGTGGACATGAATGGTCCAGGCGTGCAACGTCAACAGTCTGCAAATCCCGACACTAGATGGACATTAGTCCGCACCGGGTGCCATCTTTAGTATCACTAAACCTAATACAAGAACCACTTATTGTCATTTTCTTTCCTACAGTTATCTAGGGTGTGATTATCCCCTCAAATATGAGCCATTACAATGGCTAACTAATCGACAGGAATTTTCCCCGTTTTCATGAAGCATCAATGACTGGATTTCACTGACTGGCATTGTATAGTAACTGATTCAACCATAATTCGTTCCGCTCCGAGTGCAAAGCGTTTTTGGATACGTAGTATTCTATGTCTCTGTACATGATTGCCTTATATTCTTAATTAATATTCTTTTTTCATTTCCTTTATCTCCCTCAGCGTTTAACGTAATGCGTGATGTCTTCGAGGATAATAAACCTGACCTTGAACTTGCGTTGCAGACAACGCGACAGCTAGAAAGTGGCACAAGACGAGGGCCGCAGTTTCGCTTTTGGTGTGCGGGCGCGGTGGCGTCGTCTGCTACCCGTCTAGGCCATTTGGGTGGCGGGGTCTAGCCCCAGCCGACGCCCCATGCGCGTCCCCCGTCCAAGGTCAGGGGAGCGACAGCCCTGCCCCCCTCCCTCGCAACCGTCGGACAAAGTAAAGGCAGGCAGCGAAAGCGGCAGGAACGTTCGTTTTCCCCTGGTTTTCCCCTCTCTTCCGCCACCGACGGCATCGGAAGGCCGCTCAGCGAGTCGTCTGCTTCAGCCAGAAACATGTCTGCTAAAGTGCGTCTGCTACTCTCCTTGCTCGCGCTCCTGGTCGGAAACGCCGTTGCGGGTGAGTGCCTCTTTCTTTTTTTTTTTTCTTTTATTTCTACTTTTCTTTTAATTTCTTGATTTGGAGGCGCACTTAAGACGCTGAGATATCGAGCGGACGTTAAACCCGCTTGATTCCTGTTCCTAATCGGAGGAGCGAGGAGTCAATTGAGTTTCCGAGTCGCTGAAATGCGCCTTGTCCTCGGTTTGGGTTCGGTACCAATACCCACTTATGAGCGTCTGCCAACAGTTACGTTCAGTTTTTTTATTCAACCAGTAATTGTTTCAAGAATATTCTGGTAGTTGCTATATGCTTTTTTGGGGGGTTTCGGTGCTAAATAAAAGTGTGGCTTTCTTCTTCGTGGCCGCAAGCATGTTTTACATGTCTTTCCTGGTTAGTAGCACTGCACATCACACCACCATCTTTTTTCTTTCCTTCTTTTTAGGTTAGTTTGACGTTCAGCAGAAATGCGCCCGAAAGAACTCGTAAAATCAAAGGAACATTACGAGGCAACGGTTTTCCAATCTAAAACTTTTTTTTTTTTGTGATAGAGTGAAAAGATTAGCAGGATGACTTGCTTTAGAACAAGCTTGGAGACTAAGACACAAAAATAGTTACTTCGGATGGATTCGCGTCACAAGAACTTTCTAGAATAAAACTCGTAAGAGCCGTCCTAGCTAATAGCGTCTTTCCGCACACATCTTATTTTGAAATAATATAACGGGTATATCTTCCTGGAGCAGAGTGTCTGTCTTATCAGTCAAAGAAATGTATCGATAAATCAACTTCGTCGCATTCTGTCATCGCCGAACACGAGAAACATTTTCGTTTCTTTTGAGCCCAAAGATAGTCACGATCCCCCCCCCCCCCCCCCCCCCCAAACCCTTGTCTGTTATGTGCCTCTGCAAACTTGCAAACTTAATTAGAAACCGAAAAAGCGAACTTTTAATTTCATTTTTGTGTTATGATTTCGGATTTGATGTTTTGTGATTAGAAATGGAGTAAGAGCTGTAAAAAAAAGTCGGAAGTGTTGTATAGTGAATCCAGATTCACGAGAGAATCGGTAAAAAAAAAAAACAGATGCGTCGCTGCCATCGATTTGTATGTAGCGTTCGTTACATCTTCGCTTTAAAGGCGCGCTTTCAAGTGTTTGGCATCCGGATCAATGAAAAACACTGTTTTGCATGACGATAGTCTGGCGCATGATCGTTGAGGGAAGAACGTGCTAAATGATCAAACTTAAAAGTTATATCGCGCAACGCCGTGTGCCGATTTCCACGCCAACTATCGGCGTTCACTGTACCATTCTGCCTAAATCTTAGTACACTTTAGAAAGAGCATTCTGATAGACTTGACTTCAAAAACTTGTATTTTCAAGTCCTTTCAAAAACACCCTCTTTAATTTCGTGACTAAGTGACAAAATCTTCATTCTGTTCGAAGATACTGCGCAGAGTTGGTTCCGATATTTTTGAAGTGGGCGCCATCTAGTGAAGAGGGCACAAATGCCGCGTCAGTGTTCGGCGACGGCTCGGATCCAATAGCACGCTTGGTGCCCAAGAAATGGCGACCACGAAGGGTGCTTGTTGGGCGTATGAAAGGGGTCCACGGTATCACTTTCGAGCGGTCCCTTGTCTGGCTGCATCGACGACCGACTGTCGTTGCACCAGGGGCAACATACGCAGCGCGCACGCAGTTACCTCGTCGCGCAACGAACATTGGGTCTCACAACAATCCAGAAAGGCATCTAAAGTCGGCGTTACATAAGCACAAGGTCACTTTCGGTCTCTATACAAATCGTCCCTTTGTTTCCCCTTCTTAGAAACGGAAGAAAGAGAAACAATAAGAAAGAAACAACCGCGCCCGGCTCATGTTAACCTTCAAAATTACGGCAACAACAGACAAGGCGACGCCAAGTGAACGAAGCGTTCCGTGTCCAGCATGCCTAAAAACCGACTTCCCCCGAATGAGACTTCTCAAATTGCAGCCTCAATTAAAAGAGAAACTGCCGCTCGTTAACGCAACTCTTTTTCTTTCTTTGCATGGGCGCAATTTCGGGCCAGGTTGCCAACCGCTTGCTACGCGGATGTATGCGCGGCGGATGTGACGTCATAGTTCGTTACGCGGAATGGACCGCTCGTGTTTCTCGCCTTTTGTTTGCTCCGTCGGTGCCAACTGTTTTCAGTCGAACGTACGTGGTTAGCATTAGCTCGAGTCTTCTCGAAGGAGACTCGCCGGTAACAAATATGTCCCCCGTGGAGTCAGGCCCATATTGCTTACACCACCGACCGCGATTACGCATAGAGTGACGTCTTCCTCTTCGGCCGAAAGAACGGGTTGACGCACCTAGAGCCACTAAAGGAGCTGCGCTTAGAGTACCGGCACTCCGTTCCCCGACATTGTTGTGGGCGCCGCCATTTTGGCTCTTATGCGGAGCAGACGCAACTGCCGATCGTCATGATTCAAAGGTGCGACTTCTTCAGCGTTAGATTCGCTGTTAGGAAAGTCACGTAATATTGCTTTGCTCTGTCGCGAACTCTTTAAACATTTGTTGAGGACGGGAAAGCGTTTCCTGCGATATTAGATGAAGCTTCAGATAACTGGCAACCATGATTTTAAGCCACAATAGGCCAAGTGTCGTTACTCTGAAGCGTAGCTTATTTAGTGGCACTAGTCCCTGGCTGCTGGCTGCATCGCTGTGCACTTGATATGCACCAATTGTTGACTACGAGCGATACATCGTGGCCCAATTGTCACGATTTATACAATCATCCCCCCCCCCCCCCCCCCCCCAAAAAAAAAAAAAGCCGTTCGTCCCTCTTGCCACGGAGATCGCGTGGCTATTGGAGCATGATACTGCTCGTTATTATTTATTAAGTGATACATCGTTCGAGGAATAATGGTTGATGTTACAAGTGCACTGTAGGGGGACATAGATGCAGGAGCTTCGTAGAGTCGAGAGGCTTCACTAAACTCTAGATCAGAACCTCCCACGATAACAAAGCGAATTTTTGTAGTTCGTTTTTCTCCTTTCGCTGTACTCACCGCAACGTATTATGGGAACGTGGAAACGGTGTACGAAAACTCCCACGACAACACACCCTCTCCGAACAAAACGCGTAGGAACAAGGAAACAAAAACAAATTATGAAGTTATGCATTAATCACATTTGGACTTCCGCAAACCGCATCGAGTCTCTTAGACGTGGCTTGCACGGCGAACGCAGCAGCCGAAACCGAGCCTCACACCTCACCATCTCCTTATTTTATTCGACTCCTGTGTAAGATGGTGATTTGGGCCAGTTAGTTCATAGCTAACAGCGCCGAAATAATACGAGGACCAAAACCAATAGGAAGAAGACCTGTTGGCGTGTGTCGTGATTTTGTGTCATCCGGTCACCGCAAGTAATACGCGTCGCCGAAGAAGATAAAAGTCACCGCAGTGCAAGGCAGATATTCTCGTTGTATAAACAACCACGCAATTGTTTTGGTTCTTATTATTGTTGTTGTTCTTGTTCTTGTTCTTGTTATTCTTGTTTTTGTTGTTATATGGGGTGATTAATGTGGATGCGAGTGACGAGCACGACACGATCGAATTTCGTGTGAAGGTCACAATGCAATTGAGTTGAAGTGAAGCGTCTCCAACGTTTGATTATCATCCCCTTTCGATAGTGGTCACGACAGCTCTTCGCAGTCTACAGGTAATGTTGTCGAAAGTCCCTACAGCTAGCGTATTATACGGTGATCGCCAGTGTTCGAAACGCGTCTTCGGCGCATCGGAACCGAAGGAGGGGCGCGCCAATCAAAGGGTAACATAGAGAACGCTCAGGCAAGGCGCGATGACGAGGCAGCTAAGAGCGCCACCATCGTCAGTCGAGGTGGGGGCGGGGGGGGGGGGAGACAAATTCCTTTGACTTCATCTGAGGGAGTAAACAAATGCACGAAATACGCAAAGAACACCCGCACTTGCACACCGTGTGCACTCTCGAGAAAAAGGGGTGCATCGTTACATCCTTTGTCCCATAATACACGGCAAAACTTCAATTCCACGTACAGCGCCCTACAGTCAAACAGACGGCCCCAAATTTTACGAGGGGCTTAATAGCCGTGTGATACAACTGATTAAAATAGCTAATGTACGTTTTACTGAACACGAAAAAAAAATAATCGGGGTTTTTTTGGCCCAACTATAAAAACTCGTTATTTTCTTTATGTGGTCTTTGACACGTACTTTAGCTATCTAAAAATTTATATCGCACCGTTATCAAGCCCCTCGTAAAATTTGGGGCCGTCTGTTCGACCATAGGGCTCAGTACGTCGAAATGAAGTTTTGGGGTGAATTATATGGGACAAAGGGTGTAACGATACACCCTTGTACACCATTTTTTCTTGAGAGTGTAGCCACTGAAAGTTCAAGAAACGCAATTACGCATGCGCTCACGGGTATCGTTTTTCGGTGTTCCTATAACGTCTGACGACGCAATCCCATCGAGAGCGAAAAAAAGATACCATGTGGCACTGCGACGTCGAGTGTTGCAAACGCTGCGTAGCGCAGTGCACACAGATAATGACTGGTCGCAAATATCGAGCTCCTGGTCGTCGGTCAATGGAAAGCGCACCTTCTGCGTTACGCTGCGTTCGCTGCGCTAAACGGCGGCGTATATAGCAGAGCCTTTACTCGCCCTATATCGCCGTCTGCTACACGGAACACTTATGGAGGTTCCTTTCATAATGGTGTGGCCTTCAGCTTGCAAAAGCACCGTGACGGACAGTAAAAAAAGAGTCGCACGGACAGTAAAAAAGAGTCGCACGCCATGGCAAGTCATTTTGCCTCACCTGAGTCTTTAGCCCACAGCCATCGCAGAATGACGGTGAATCGTCCGCGAGATCAGTGCACATGCAGCCAACCCGCCGTCAACGCGCCTCGACCGCGCGAACGCTCGTGCGATGGCTGCGCCAGCCAAAGCTGGCACCTGTAGCCTTTTGCTGCAGTCCAAGTTAACGTGAGACAGGGTATAGTGGCCTCGCACCACGAAGGGCGTAAGGTTCATGACATCGAGGAACAAGAACGGAAGAACTTTCAGAAACGAAAATTCCGCGAAGCGAGGCTGCGCCGGATATGCAGATCGTTAAACCTTCTGGTAGCATCCCCGTAAACGTAGGCCTCCGAGTCCTCGGCGCAACCAATACCACCTACGAGACAAGGCCCGCGCGTGACATCATCGATACTGGATCCCCCGCCCCAATCGACGCTGAAGCTTAACGCGCCACAAACACGCGTCCGTCTTGGCGTCACCGCTTGCCAGCGTCGTGCTCATTGTGATACGCTGCAACACGCCCTGGTGACGAGGCTGGAGCAGGAGAGGCGGCGTCGCGCGGATCCACAAGCAATGACGTAGGGGGCGCAGGCCTTGTCTGCTAACTGGTACCGGCGCAATCCCGTTTACGCGGGGGCCTCTTCCCTTCCTTCTTAAACGACCTACCGTTTGTTCGAGGTGAACGGTCGAGTCGCACTCATCTCGCGGGAATAAATAATTCATCTCCGCGGTCCAGGGGTACGCGTCAATGGACCCCGGTGTTAGTGCCACTTTGCGCCTTCCGGTTCGGCCAGGGCTACGTAACTTGATGGATTACCCCGAGCACGACAGGTAGTTGCCATTTAATCCTCCGGCTAAGTGGATTCCCGAAGCGGCATCGATCGAGTGCCGCGATAAGTCTAAATCGGGCAAGAAATAAAACGAATTATACCCTGCTCGGGAAAGCGACAAAATTGAGAAAAGTAAATTTATAGGCGTCTATACTTTCTCCACAAAAAGAAAAACAAAAGTCAGGCAACACGCGTTAATTTGGCTGCGAACGACTCTCTGGCTTTAGTACTTACAGGACTTACCAGGCGAATGCGTCCAATCGAAAATTTCCCTCGTGAGTTTGATCCCATTTTCTGTGTTTCCCATTTTGGTCCCCGGGCCTGCAAAGCACGCTTGACAGTGACGCTGATTTGTGCTTATTGTAAACATATTAGTATGGTGGACAGTAAGAAAAAAAATAGCTTACACTGATGCGATTGGGAGCGCAATGTTGTTACTTCTCTTTTGAGAGCGTTCCTTCGGTTGGGTGTCTTCGGCCGCATTCACGCTGCTCGGTACAAAAGACAATCGCTGCAGGCAGTTAATTTCTTACAAGTTAAAATCTTAGAAGCACCCTTGTTTCACACATGCTTAAAACACGCAGACAGTTCTTTTTCACGACCAATGTACAAGAACCGTCATACGAGGAAGAGCCTCAGACAGTGTATATGCAGACTGTCTTTTGTACCATGTATTTGGAGGCTCGAGTATAGGTACTTTTGAAAAAGTAAATAATAATAATAATTAATTGAACGCGAATGTATATAAAAAAAGAGCTGACCCACGAAAGCAAAAATGATTGTATCCGTTACAGTTATGCGCGATCCCCACTAGAGCGACAAACAAAAACAACCGACACGGACAAGCCTCCAACAGATGCAGCATGCTCGCGATGCTGGCGTTTAGTCGTTCGGTGCTCGTGAAGTGAGCACGAGTGATCGCGAGCCTGCCAAGGATAACCCTCGCGTGCAAGATGCTCGTGTTTGAGCGTAGCCTCCTTTACTCTACGAAGCCCGTCAAATCGCGAAAAAAATCTGATTTGAGGCTTGTCGCTGTCGGTTGTTTCTGTTTGTCGCTCTAGTGGGACCGGGGCTTTACAGTTACTTTCACAAAAAAAGACCAAAGAGAATTACCACAATGAAGAAGTAACTCGTCAGGTGCTCCGCGTAAGGGTTCTCACCTATCTGTTCAGCCCAGCACACCACCACCTGCGCCCTTGGAAGTGCAAATAAAATTATTATTATTATTATTATTATATTATTATATTACTTCAAAAGTAACGGCGTTACTTCTAGTTTCTTTTACATAACAGGTGCGTAAAGATAACCAGATTTTTCGCATCAGATTCACACGTGGCTATACTCGGGCCGTGACTCGTGAGCAACTGCGTACTCAACAGCTGGCGCAAGGCGAGCATGACTCTCAAAATGTCGGAACACGTCACTTGGAATGTCCAAAGAATGGCTAGATCGTGCTCTATCAATGATATCTTAATCCTCAAGAAACTATGAACAGCAACGACAGAAACGTTACTTACATCGTTGCTTCAGAAAAACTATTAGAACTGTACTCGTCTCAAAACTACAGTTTCACTTTCACCTCAAAAACCGTAATAAAAAAAAAAAGTAAGTTTCTTTTTTTGCGGAACGTTATTAATTTTCCTTTTCATCTGTTTAATTAAGATATATGTAGGTGCACCTAAGATTACCTTTCTGTTATTTGATCAAGACGTCCACGTTTCAAACGACAAAAGCATCGTTTTTCGGCTAAAAATATTAAATCTTGTAAAAACTGTCTCCCGAAGCCCACGAATAATCCGCAAAACTTTTTTCTTGATGTTTTTAGAATGAAACGCCTTACGGTTACATGTGAGCAAAAAAAAAAAAGAAAGAAAGACGTTTACAATTCTTTGTAATCCCGACTTAGACCGCAGCATTTTAGGGGGAGGAGGAGAGAGTACGGAGGGGAGAGTATGCCCTCCTTCTCTTCTGCTCCCCTCCCATTTAGCGGGAAATTTGCGTTAAATTTCCCGCTAAATTTAACGGGAAATTTAGCGAAAAGTTCCCCGCTGAATCTAGCGGGTTAAGTTTCCCCGCAAAATTTAGAGGAAAAATTTACGTGACGTGATCTCAGCACCAATTTAGTTCCCCGCTAAATTTAGCGGGGAAATGTTTTCGCTATATTTATCGGTGAAAAACTTTCCGCTAAATTTAACGGGGAATTAGGGAATTTTCGTAGACCGCGTTTCCCTCTCCGCTAAGCCCTCCGCCACGAAGAAGCCGCTACTGCGCCTGCGCGCCCATAGCCTTGAATGTAGAGTTATGGGTATCGTAGCGGGTTGCGGAGGGTGTTGCGGGACGGCGAAAACCATCTAAGAAAACTCCCTATTATTTCCACTACATTTAGCGTGGAAATGTTTCCTCTAAATTTAGCGGGGAAATTTTCCGCTAAATTTAGCCGCCGTGTGACGTCACCCTCGTGACCCTCATGACGTTCGCTCGTGAGTCACGTGAAACGTGAGTATGGGAAACGTGCAACGCGCGGTTACGCCGACGGCGACGCCGCTCAAGCCGGAAACGGGCGATAAGAGATGCGCTCTAAAAAAGTACCGAAGTTACGGTGCTAGCAAAGACTATGTACTAGCGCTGTGAGCGGGGCATCAGCCATGCATGTCCCAGTGACAGCCGTACTTTCCAGCGCCCCTCGATGAATCGGAGGCCAGCCCGGTTTCCTCGAGCCAGGACCAAGCTCCAGTTCCCGATCTGCCGACGACGGCGAGCCGTAAGTCGAACGAGCAAGATTAACAAAATAATTAAATACGAAACCGAACTAGCGCATCACCTTGGCTAGTCTTTGTATGCACACGTCACACGAAACGAAAACCAAACTTGTCTGGCGAAAGCTACACAATTCAGGAAAAACAAGTTACATGCTGTATTGGTAACTGCCAGTGGACTTATTTAGGAAGGTGCATAGCACTTCGGATAGCTAAATGTTCAATTGTGTGCGAACAGTTACACCTTTAAATTTTTAAAAATGAGGGCATGATTTGAATTGGGATCTAGCTGGGCGCGCCATTGCAAAGCGCTAGATAAATCACTTTCAGGAAAGTTTATGGCGCGTGCATCATTTCATCGAGTTTCGAGAAACAACCCAATTAAAACGTACCACCGAGTTTTCACATTCCTATTGGCTGTGCCTTAGCGACCATAGTTAAAAAAGACACCTCTCAGGCGCTCTAATGGCTTTTATTGGCTCTTATGCGAACAAATGTTGCTGATGGTAAATCTAAAATTTTTACACAAAAACATATAAAGAAAGGAACTGATTTTTGATGGTGAAAGCAGGCTATTTAAACCATAATATTAAGATAACAATTAGTTTTATTTTGGACAATAATTTTAACTTTTATACCAGATACAATAAACAAAAATACAACTTGTTCATAGTGAACGGCGTTCCGTATGAAACAATATATTATATTTAATGTTATGGCCCTATTGAAACCGAATACTTAAAAAAGAAAAAAGAAAAACACGGAGGTTTTTCACGTGTCAACCACAGAGTGTAGTAGTCCACGAATGTCCTCCGTGTTTTTATTCTTTTTATTCTACGTATTCATAATTACAGCACGCTCGCCTTAACTAGTTGAAAACGAAAACCCCAGGGCTTTTCAAACGGTAAACATTAAACGCAGCCTTTACGAAAAAAAAAAAAAAAAAAAAAAAAGTTGGAGTGTGGCACAAAGAGAGCGGGGACCAGCCAATTCGGAACGCCTCGCAAAATTCGGATTTTAAACGTGCATGGCTCAAATTTGGCACGCAAACGATTTGCAAGATAATTATTTTTTTCTAGCTCAATTTAAAAGTGGTGAAATATTGAATATATATAGCCAGAACGGCGACCGTTCATTTGCTTTGTCCTCTACCGGGTCATCGTCATTTGCATACTGGTTTGAGAGAGTGCTCCACGGTGGTCATAGCTCATATGTTTCGTCAACACAGCGGAGCTAGTTTCCCCAGCATCGTGTCCGCCGGATTAGAAGTGATGACACCGAACTCTGGACAGCTACCGCCATCTATGAGCGACGGCGGCCAGCAGACAACTGGTTGCCGCCGTCGCTCATAGATGGCAGCAACCTTTCTCTGGAGGTAGAGTTCCTGTATATGCTACCCGTAGGGAGCCTATACAGGAACTCTATCTGGAGGAAGAAGAGCGGGTGCGGAACGAGCGGCGATGTGCGCAGCAGCGCGAATGGTTCCGCAACCGCCGCGAAGCCGCTATCGCCTGAAATTCCACAGCGTCGAGCGCTTCAGATTCCCTTGCAAAAGAAGAGCAGATCGCCCGCCTGCAAGGCCACCGCCGAGAACAGAAACTACAGCTCCGCTGTTCTTCCTTCTTCACCAGAGTGGGAAGGCTGAAAGTTTTTTTGTTTTTTTTCAACAAGTTATTCGGGAGCTCGCCCGCAAACTAGTGAGCAGATGACGGACATCCAGCAGAGGACATAGGAAATGCAAGGCCGCGTTTTTGTTCTATTTTAAATATTTACCATATATCTAAGCTGAGCTTCAAAAAATTGACATAAAACTTCTTACGAAACGATGTTCGCGGGAGCGCATGCGAAAAAGTCGAATTTTTAATTTTGACAAAAAACTATATGTTACAGAAAAAACCGCGGGTCCGGGTAATGTTTTGTTTTCAAGTTATGAAGCACAGAAACGGCCGCGGTGGCAATGAGCGTTTTCCCCACTGTATGAGGTCGCATGTTTGACTCAGTCTCTTCCCGCGATTTCTGCCTCTACGCTGGTTTTATGTTTCTCTATAACTCTGTGGACACTATGTAGAGGTCTTGATGTGTTTAAATATTTCTAGGCGTTTAATATACGTATATATTTTTAAATAAATCGACAAACTCACCTCCCAGGTGATGTGTAACAGAGCGTAACGACGAAGACTGAGAAAAGGAACGCACAACACAGGGCGATCGCTCGTCCAGTGTTGCGTGTTCCTTTTCTCAGTCTTCGTTGTTAGACGCTGTTATACCCACACCATGTTCAGCTTCCACCAACTAACCAGCTCTCTTGTCACCTCTGAGGTCGATATTGTCGCGCGCCAAGTAGGCAGCACGGCCGTAGCCTAACATTCTTCTTCCGGCCGCCGTAGCGAAAGGACGCAGAATCATGAGCTCCGCAGGAGCGGTGATAACGGCCCCCGCAGGCCGCGGTGACTCTGCTTTTTCCGGTGACGAAGAATACCGGATTGCTCTACCCCAGCTGCCTTCAGGAGAAGCGATGAAGCGTGCCGTCGTGCTACACGCGGACATGGCCTCTCGTCCGTATCGGCTCGAGGACTTCCGTAGACCACTCGGCGATGCAGGTGTCCTCGGGGAAGTGGCCAGGATCGGGGCTTTCCAAATGTCCCATGTCTGGCTGCTCGACCTGAGGACTGATGCGGCTAAGCAGAGGCTTCTCGGGGCCGGGCAACTCGTTGTCAAGGGCCGCAAGTGCCTCATCGTGGACCCGTACAGGCAGGAGCTACGGGTAAAGCTGCATTGGGTGTCGTTCGGCGTCACGAACGACGCCATCCATCGGGCCTTCGCCGACTATGGAGAGGTGAAGGAAGTGGCGCACGAGCGCTGGAAGGTGCCGGGGTTCGACGGCGTCGAGTCAACCACCCGTGTCGTGCGCCTTGTTCTCCGGGAGGGTGTCAGCTTAGACCGTCTACCGCACCAGCTTCGGCTCGGCGGCGGCATGGTGCTCGTCGTTGTGCCTGGGCGGGCCCCCCTCTGCCTCCGGTGCCGAATGACGGGCCATATCCGACGTGACTGCCGGGCCCCCAGGTGCACAGAGTGCCGTGCCTTCGGGCACGAGAGGGCCGACTGCGTCCGCTCCTACGCCCGTGCCGCCGGTCGAAGGGCGTACGACGACAACACTGACGACCTCATGGACGAGGAAGAGGCGGAGAAAGCGGCTGCACCCGCCGGAACCACAACCGAGCAGCCGAAGGAGGTGGACG